>NW_011959473.1:0-1794 GCF_000949405.1 Vollenhovia emeryi | reverse complement strand
AAATTAAACCAGAACACCAAAGCACAGATCCGCAACCACACCACAGCTATCGTAACCAAATGGCATAACTCGTCTCAACCACTAAACAACATAGACACACAACTTTTAATAACATTAAATGAAACTAAATCCTTTTTAAAGAACAATCCTGAGATCATTTTAACGAGAGCGGACAAAGGTAATGTCACCGTAGCAATATATCGTACAGACTACAACAAAAAAATGCAGTCACTATTAGATGATACAAACACCTACACGACCGTAACTAAAAATCCAATAAATAAAATCATCACGAATTTGAATCAACATTTAAACAATTGGCTAAAAAGAGGTTACATTACAAGACAACAATACTTACATATGCACACTAATGATGGAATATTACCTAGAGCATATGGTTTGCCCAAGATTCACAAACCGAATGTACCATTACGGATTATAGTATCATCTCTATACACACCTCTATACAATATTTCCTCCTTTTTACACAACATATTATACCACAGCTTACCAACGGGTGAATACAGTATAAAAGACAGTTTCTCATTAGTTAACAAACTCCAAAACAAACCAATCCCCCCTGGCTTCTCCTTAATTTCATTAGACGTGATCTCGCTCTTCACAAACATTCCCATCGATTTAGTGGTATCAAGCATAGAAAATAGATGGAATCTCATTGCTCTCAAAACCAATATACCACACATAGGGTTCATCAAAATCTTGAAGTTTATTTTAGAATCAACGTATTTTACTTTCAATAACTTAATTTATAGACAAACATTTGGTTGCCCGATGGGATCCCCACTCTCACCCATCATAGCCGAGATCGTACTACAAGATCTAGAAAATTTAGCTTTAAAAAAATTACAATTCCACACACCACTCTATTGTAGATATGTAGATGATATCGCAATGGCAGTTCCAGAAGCTTTCTTTACCGATGTTTTACAAAAATTTAACTCTATTCACCAAAGACTTCAATTCACATTAGAAAAATCTATGAATAACGAACTCAACTTTCTTGACATAACCATAATTTAAAAAAATGACAAAATGATTTTTAATTGGTTTCACAAAACGTTTTCGGGAAGATATCTTAATTTTTTCTCCAACCATCCACTCAACCAAAAAAGAGCAGTGATAATTTCACTGATTGACAGAGCTTTTATTTTATCTCATCCGTCTTTCCACAAACATAACATACACATAGCAATTTCTTTGTTACTCTCTAATGGCTACCCATTGGACTTTATTTTTAAAACATTAACTTCTAGACTATCTTACTTAATAAATAAAAATTCTGACAATCACACTGACCACGATACCACTAACGATAAACCATTTCTCTCTATCCCATACGTTCCTGACATATCCAACAAGTTCAAATCGCTCTCCACAAGTATGGAAAAAAGGATTAGCTTCTATGGTTTCAACAAACTAAACAACCTAATCAAAGTACATAAGGACAAGATACCGTATGCATCCAACTCTAATGTGGTGTACCAAATCAAATGCAAGAACTGTAATGCAACATACACGGGACAAACAAGTAGATTACTTTCGACACGTATAAAAGAACATAAAAAATTAAACCGCAACAACCCATCAGTGATACACGAACACTGTTTAAATAATGACCATGCATTTGATTTTGACGAAACGATAATATTAGACAAAGAGCCATTTTACATGAGACGATTGGTCTCAGAAATGTTACACATAATTGAGCAGAGGAATGGTATTAACCTCCAGACAGACACTTTATTGCTTGGAGATTCATATCTTCCTCTGCTA
>NW_011959472.1:0-1793 GCF_000949405.1 Vollenhovia emeryi | reverse complement strand
CCTTACCATCATGGCGGCATTCAATTGGCGACAGCTTTCAGTGCCTATCAGCTATCCAGATATATACATATATCAGTGGTTTAAACTAATGAACACCAAGCATTGAATCGCCATATTGATTTACACATTAGTTTCCCAGGTAGCAAAATGATATCAAAATGTCAAGAAAAGGACAACTAAAAAAAGATACGGATAACTTTTTAATTGGCAGAAAAGATACCTTTAGGATGGCAAATAGTATCACTTATGTCCGCTTAGCGGATGACGTATTTATGTCCGAAATCTAATGCCCATTGGGCGTATCCCGTTTGGACACGTAACGATTGGACACGTAACGATTGGACACCGCTCGATTGGACACGCACTATTGGACACACATTATTGGACACCGAAATCATTGGACACAAGCATTATTGGACACCGCATTATCGGACACAAGCATTATTGGACACCGCATTATTGGACACTGCATTTTTGGACACCGCATTTTTGTACACCGCATTATTGGACACAAGCATTGCAAGAATATTGTGCTTTACAGAAATACGCAAACCCGATACAAAATGTGTCCGATCGAGTCCGTGTCCGATCGAGCCTGTGTCCGATCGGGAAATATTGCCGTGTCCGATCGGTTATTTGTGCAATCAGGACAATCCCAATGCAGTGTCCAATCTTGCAATGCTTGTGTTCAATAATGCGGTGTCCAATAATGCTTGTGTCCGATAATGCGGTATCCAATAATGCTTGTGTCCAATGATTTTGGTGTCCAATAATGCGTGTCCAATCGTTACGTGTCCAATAGAAGGTCACCCTTAAAGATATTATTTATAGGTTATATGGAACAGTTGCAGATAATAAAGCAGATAATAAAAGTTTATTATCTGAAATACGGATGTACATAATATGAAGTTAATTGTTAATTATATACAAATAATTTTAGATAATTATTAACTTCATATTGCGTACATCCGTATTTCAGATAACAAACTTTATTACCTGCAACTCATCTTATATAGATATACACTCTATTTAAAAGAATAAAAATGTTTTTATTATTATTATTATACATATGATAAATATCAAAACATGTTTCCTTGAAATTTTTCACGCAACTGCCGTTATGATTTATTGCTGTAATATACAACGCTCAATCTGTCCAGCACGAAAGAGATAATATTCTCAAGATACCTGAAGTTCTCAGAATCTGTAGGGCTCGGTTCGACTCCGTCGAGTCGAGAGATACAACTGCACAAGAAGGTGAACAAACAGTAAACACACGCTTTCCTCGTACACATGTTCAGACAGTACGCCTACGTTGTAAGTTAAATTGCGACACGTGTTCCATGATTGTCTCCTGCGCTTACATTCGGATTCCTTCATTTCACGAATGACCCACTCGACATTCCGCTTCATAATTTTCCTAGTCTTACGTATGTATTATCAATGTTCTCTAATATAATCTCTCTCGGGGATAAACCTGAAAACCATGCCGGTGTTTCTCTCTGGAATGCTCTGGAAGGTTAAAAGATTTTTCTTCGCTGAACGCGGCCGTTATGAGATCTAACTGGTGACATCTTTCGGATGTCGGATTGCAATACAATCGAAAGATATCTTCTGGACAACTTTCATAGAGATATTTTCATAGAGCTATTACAGATAGAGGGAGGGAGTCAACGAAGGACGCGATATAGCCGTAGAAAGAGAACGCTGCAATAGAGGCCGGTGTGTCATTGTCTCATAGCGCATGCGTATTAGGTACTGCGTGCGCCTAACTGCACTAGTTCAGAGTGTAT
>NW_011959471.1:0-1793 GCF_000949405.1 Vollenhovia emeryi | reverse complement strand
GCGCGTTATCTTGCAGCCTCGACTCGAAAGTAGCAACGAAGAGATCACTTTTAACTTTGCGATATAAAATACGACGTGTCGGAATCAAAGCATCCGCGGCAAAGAAGTGGAGACGATATTTTACAATCCGAATTGCCAAACGTCGCACTCACGACAGTATTCACTTGCGAGAACGTAAGCGCGAAATTTTTCGTGACACTCCCGTACGCGACGCGAAATACCGCGAAACTCGCAGAGTATTATCCGTGTGTCGTATAACTTTCCGTCTCTCGTCGTCAGGTCACTCAAACCGGCCACTCGCGCATTATCTTGCAGCCTCGACTCGAAAGTAGCAACGAAGAGATCACTTTTAACTTTGCGATATAAAATACGACGTGTCGGAATCGAAGCATCCGCGGCAAAGAAGTGGAGACGATATTTTACGATCCGAATTGCCAAACGATCTACCCCTTACGCGACGTGAATTACGCGAGAGAAACACCCACTACGATCCAGTCCATTAATTGTAACAATTAACTAAGACGAGTCTTCGTTTCGAGACATAACGCAGCGACTTTCTCTACTTCCCATCTATTTCAGCTACGAAGTATAACGGAACGAAATACGCAAGCAACGCGAATACTAAAGCCGTACGCCAACAAATGTCTCAAAACTGAAAGACAGATTACATTGAAATCGACAGATAATTCAAAGCGCGATGCGTAAACGAGATGAAATCACGATTTACGTTCGTACTTTATTAGATAAGTTAGTCTCGCGAAAGATCTATGTGCGTTAATGAAAAGCCGTCGCCTCAGACTGCGATTCGATTCTCATTACAAGTTATAGAAAGTTAATAAGTAGTCAATTAACGTTACTTGATACTGAGATAGGTGTGCAAATCAACGGAGTTTTCTTTCCATACTCATTGCGATCGCCTTTCGGAAAAAGATAACGTGAAAGGAATGCGACACACGGAGCGACTCTCGGGCGCTGCCTGCCGGCTCGAGGTACGGCGAGCGAATGATAGTGCTCTGACCTTCGCGTGAACAACGGTCGGCGTGACGTCGCACGGTACCGCGCCGAAAGAAAAACAACAGAAAAACGTTGGAATTCGCTCTCTCGCCTACGACGTATGAAAAAGCAATGTACGTTAACAATTCTATACGTTAAATTCTCTTTCTCTCTCTCTCTCTCTCTCTCTCGAATTACTTTCAGTGCCCATCAATTTTTCGATCAATCCTTTCGAATTAAACGACCGCGAAACCGAGGAGGGATTTCTTTCAAGTTACTTTCGTCTTGCCCGATTAAGAATTATTACTAAATTTCAGGTTTTTGCAAGCGAAGAAAAATCAATATCTGTTTTGCGAAATAGCTTTTCTGCCACACAGATAAAATTTCTGATTGTTTATTCAAATTCAACAACCGCGAGACCGAAGAGAGATTTCTTTCAGGTCATTTTCGTCTTGCACATCAAATGCATTTATCAAATTTCGAGATTTTCCAAGCGAAGAAGAATCAATATGAGTTTTGCGAAAGAACTTTTCTTCAACACAGAAAAATCCCATAAAATTTCCGATCAATCCTTTCGAATTAAACGATCGCGAAACCAAGGAGAGATTTCTTTCAAATCATTTTTGTCTTGCCCGATTGGAAATTATTATCAAATTTCGAATCTTTCCAAGCGAAGTAGAAGAAGAATCGATATCAGTTTTGCAAAATAGCTTTTCTTTAGCCCAGAAAAATTCCATTAAATTTCCGATCAATCCTTTCGAGTTAAACGGTCGCGAAACCGAGGAGAGATTTCTTTCAAA
>NW_011959470.1:0-1793 GCF_000949405.1 Vollenhovia emeryi | reverse complement strand
GTATGAAGAGATGTCGACTTTGTTGACACAAGTAGAAGCCGTGCTCAACTCGCGACCACTGTGCCCGCTGTCTGAGGACCCCAATGATCTCGCCGCTCTTACACCAGGGCATCTTCTTATCGGCAGCGCACTCGCGCTCATTCCTGAACCTGCACTCGAGCAAATCAAGATTTCACATCTATCAAGATGGCAGCTTATTTCTCAGATGACACAGAGTTTCTGGTCTAGGTGGTCTTCGGAGTACATACAGCGTCACCATGCGATATACAAGTGGAATCGAGCCGTTCCGTCTCTAAAAGAAGGCGCATTAGTCTTACAATTAGTGGTTGACGAGAGATACCCTCCTTCCAAATGGCCTCTTGGTAGAGTCGTCAAGACACATCCTGGCAAGGATGGCCATACGCGAGTTGTCACAGTGCGTACGAGTGTTTCCACACTTAAGAGACCTGTTGTTAACCTTTGTCCGCTACCAATTTCGACAGAGGCACTGTAGCTAGTTCGTCAACTGGAGTTAACGAAGGCGGGCGGAATGTATAAAAGGAGAGGAGCTTCCTTCGTATTTCGAGTTTCGCGCCCCTTCCTCTATTTCACGCGGCCATGGCCGCGAGCGTGAGGGCGCGTCGGAGAGTGGTGCCACGCGATTCGCCACTCTCATTCCTACTTTACACATGAGTCGGGTCGGGGCGCTCTGCGCACATAAGTCGTATGCCGGACATACTATTACAAGGTCGTGTGCTTACGAGAGTTACGACTGCTTCTGCCTTCGCTGCTGGTTTCGACCGCAACAATAACTTCTGCTCATACTGGGCAAATCATTAACTGTGACGACGAATCAAGACTTCTGGGAGCTCTCAAACCACCCGGTACACGATCGGAAGAGAGGATATCAATCGAGCATCCAGAGAGAGAGAGAGACAAAGTGATTGGTTACTACGCGCTAAGGCGTCCCTAAGCGAGGTTACGGTTCCGAGCATTGCATCATCCTTCTGCCATACTGGCATCAGGTAACTCTCGAGCCTTCTGGACGAGTCATACTTTTCATCCAAGGATCAGAGAGAGACAGATTTCTATTGGTACGGCTCTGAGAGCGATTTCTAGCCACCAATGTGATCCTTGGATTTCCAGAAGGTATTCTTTTCATTTCCTACATTCCTTGCATTCTTCTGAGAGTAGTTACGACGGTGACAACCATCACGTGCGCAGTTCGCTGCCATAACAAGAAGGTCGTGTGGTTCACCGCCGCAACGTACAAGACCTTAAGCCGTAATCTGATGACAAGCCCAGATCGGCACCGCATTTACCTTAAGCCGTGATCTGATGACAAGCCCAGATCGGCACCGCATTTACCTTAAGCCGTGATCTGATGACAAGTCCAGATCTGCACCGAGTTTACCGAACGTGCAATACCTTAGGCCGTAGTCCGATGATAAGTCCGGACTGGCACCTAGTTTCCAGAGCAGACACCAAGAGAATAGCTTCAAGGGCAATCATCCCCGGCGGACTGTAAGCATCTTCCTTCCCCCATCGCGGCCCGATTCAAAGACACGAGGCAACTGCCAAGATACATTCACGCACTGACTTTCTCATTTCTTTAGTTCCTCTATTGAGTTCAGATTCATATTGAGCGACATGCAACATGCTCGCTAGAAACGCTCGCTGATTTATGTTTTGTATTACGGAATCGAACCAGATTGTATTAAACCTACTGCAACTCTTTCTTTTATTTTAGGAAGTTCTCTTAACTGAAACTCAATCCCTCATCCTCCGAGAACGTCTCAGTACCTCACGGTACA
>NW_011959469.1:0-1793 GCF_000949405.1 Vollenhovia emeryi | reverse complement strand
GGTGCTGACCTGTCACTACGTGACATGTAACAGATATCTAGGTGCTGACCTGTCATCGAACACCTGGGCGGGTATGAGTCACGGGATCAAGCGCCGAAACCTGGCTGATGACTTTCTTATCAAGGGGCATGATGTCAGAGAGTTCCACGCTTATTATTCCACGACGCTTGGCGATCCGCGGGGCGCGGGGAGGGAGATATTCCGCGGCGATCCGCGATGGCGCGGGGAGGTCCGCGGCGCGGGGAGGTCCGCGGCGCGGGGAGGTCCGCGGCGCGAGGCAATCCGCGACACATGCATGTAATAGATATCACCGGGAGATATACAAATGATTAGCGCAGACACACATCTGCGCGCATCCATGGCATGAGTCATGAGGTCAAGCGCCTAAACCTGGCTGCTGACAGCGACTTTCTTGTCTAGGTGCATGATGTCAGGGAAGTTCCGCGTTTAAACTCACACTTACTGCGTCAGCATGTAATAGATATCACCGAGGATGTCTATGATTAGCACTGATACCACAGCTACACGTATTATTTTCCATGGTATGATCAAGCGCCGAAACCTGGCTGCTGACAGTGACTTTTTTATGATATATAATCCGTCCGGAAGCCCGCTGCACCACAGTAGGAGATTTCATACGAGATTGAGAAGAAAACCATTGTGGACAGTATAAAGTCTGAAAAGACGCTAGCGCGACAACATGGAACAACGAGAGCAAGATCTGGTAGAACGAGCCGACAGGATCACCACATTAGGTGAATATTTGGGATGGCTGCAACAATGCTACGAGTGTATCGCTGAGCTAGAGGAACACAGCCGTGTCAAGCGTCCGAGGCTATCCATCGGTAACAAACAATCACTGGTGGCTCGAATCGCGCGACTCGAGGGTGTCAAGTGCCGAGTTGAAAGGCGATTCGTACATTTCGGCGATGGCGGTGTTGGAACTTCTTCGAGAGCGCAACTGTCATGGCGCGAGATCGACACCGCATTCAAAAACCGCGTGCTTACCGGTGCGGTGATTAACGCGGAGTACATTGAACCGCGCAAATTTCTCGAGGACGCTCGCGATATCGTGATCGAGCACGTGCGAGACGCTATCGAACACTATAATTGTGTAAAGGTGAATACCGCGTTCAACGGGGAGTTTGTGGCGGGTGACAAACGCGCAAATAAAAGCATAAACACAAAAAACTGTGAACTGTTTATTACAACGGACTTACAACAGTGGTACGAGTCGCGCGTAATCGGTCCGACTCTAGCTGAACTCGAAGAATTTCAGGAGCGTGATAGCGGGTGGGCGCTGGCGCGTATACACAACGTAACCATTAACGCGAACAAGTGCAATCCTATGCGCGCAGGATGTCCTATAGACATGCCAGAAGTGGTAAAACGAAAGAAAGCGGTGATTAACGTACTATCAAAGGACAATGCGTGTTTCGCGTGGTCGGTGGTCGCTGCTCTCTATCCGGTTGAAAGAAACGCGGAGCGCAAATCGTCGTATCCATATTACAGCGACGTGCTAAACCTGCGAGACGTTCCAATGCCGATGACGTTAAGCGGTATTAAAAAGTTTGAACAATTGAACAATATTTCCATCAACGTATACAGCGTCGAGAAGAAGAAGGAATGCACAGTCGTACCGCTACGAGTTACCGATGAGAAGAAGGAGAAGCATGTGAACCTTTTATATCTACAAGATCGGGAGGATGCTGAAGTGGGTCACTTCGTTTGGATAAAAAACTTATCCCGCCTCGTCAGTTCTCAGCTCAGTAAACACAAGGAGAATAAATACG
>NW_011959468.1:0-1793 GCF_000949405.1 Vollenhovia emeryi | reverse complement strand
GTGTGTTTTTACTTTTTTCTATTTTTGTAATATTAAAGCGTTCTACCGATTTTAGGAAAAACAAATTTTCACAACATATACATAATACATCTGGTCCCATTTTTCTGTTTTTTAGGAACTTCATAATCAATAAATTTTGATAATATTCACTATCTTTTATGTCAGTATTTATCCTATTATGAACAAAATTACTATAGTTTTCTCGGTATCTATAAAAATCATCAATTCTTAATATACTCTTATGATCACGATCAGAAACTCTTTCAATAACCTTATAGTTAGGATCTTTCCGTAAACCTCGTATTCTTTCCATATTTTTATTTTTTTCACTATTTTCATAAATTGTATCCTTTCTTATAACTTTCATCCTTTCAATATTTTTATCGTTCTCAGATTCTCTGTATAAAGATTTTTGACGAATGACTTTCATCCTTTCTAAATTTTTATCCTTCTCCGATTCTCTGTATAACGATTTTTCACGAATGAGTTTCATCCTTTCAAAATTTTTATCCTTCTCCGATTCTCTAGATAAAGGTTTTTCTCGAATAAATTTCATCCTTTCTCTGTTTTTAATTATCTCTGATTCTGTATATAACTGTTTTTCTCGAATGTATTTCATCCTTAATGTATTTTTCTTCCTCTCCGATTCCTTAAATAAAGGTTCTTCTCTAATGACTTTCATCCTTTCTATATTTTTCTCTTTCTCAGATTCTCTATAAACTCTATATAATGGGTCGACTCGAATGCTTTTCATTCTTTGTAGATTTTTGTCTCTCTCTGCTTTTTTAAAAAAAGGATTTGACGTTTATTTAGTAATCTTTGTTGATTAGTTGCTCTCTCATTTATTTTATACATAAAATCTTTACGTATTTGTGTCATTCTTTTTCTGTTCTCCTGTCTTTCGGCTTCTTTGTGTGACATAATTTTCCGCTTTTCAATTATTCTTTGTAAATTCTTTTTATTTTCTTGTATTCTATAAGATGGATCCTTTCGCAATCTTTTTACACGTTCTATAGTTTTTTTCTCTAAATTTATTATCTTGTATATCTGATTTAATTTTGTTTTCATTCTCATTTGAAAATGTATCTTTCTTTGTATCATTATTTTCAATGTAAATTTTTATTTTTTTAATATTAATAAATTGTGTATTATCTTTATTAGTTAAAAAAAATCATTTACACGTTTACGTTTCATATTTCGTTTATTTGTATCTTCCGTTTGTTCATTTTCTCTATATTCTTTATCGGTTCTTAACTTACGCATCAAAAGTTTGTGTTCTTTTTGTTGTATCTGTTTACTCTTTATCTTTAATTTGGGCATTTTTATACCTTCTTATAAAAAAAACAATTCTTTAGTGGTCTATTGATTATTTTTGGTAAAAAAATTTTTTTTGCCAGGCTCGTCGGTCTTAATCTTTCCTTTATCTTCCTCAATAACTTCTTTAGTGATTAGATTATTTTCTTTCCGCTGCCCTTTTTATATCTTTACTCAAAATTCATTTTAGTTTGATATGAAAAATTTAATTTTCCGAATGATTCTATTATTTTCAATTAATAAATAATTGAAAATAAGTTAAAGTCAAAATTTTTTTCTAAAGTAAACAAATTTTATTTTTTTTAAAATTTATATTAAATTAACCTACAACATAAATATATAATTACCTAATTAATTCGCCAAAAAAATCAGAATTCAATTTTAGGCATTTTTATTTAAACAATTTTTAGAAATTTTGGTAATATGCATAAAAGGGGCCTCCTCTCCGATTTGCTTTATTTTTAAATATGTTGTTGGGG
>NW_011959467.1:0-1793 GCF_000949405.1 Vollenhovia emeryi | reverse complement strand
CAGATTGTTGCATCTCGCAAGATGCAACAATTGTCTCGTGTTTGTTGAGTGAAGAACCATCGACCAATTTTTGCTCTCTCAAATTGTTGACAACTGCGATGAGAAACTTTATGAGGGAGCGGTCCTGCTTCGTGTTTCCCAAACATTTCAAGAGATGGATTGTCGACAACTGCTGATCGGCATCTATCACCTCGTTCTGCTCGCCTATTTGCAATTTGCTGAAGTGGAAGATCAGGTTTTTTACAATATTTTCTGAAAATTGACATGTTATTCTCGTATGGAAACGCAGAGTATGCATCAAGTGGACCAAAGCGTTTCACATCCTCCACAACATGTAAAAGTCCATGAATATTGTAGGAGAAGAACGTCAGCCCATAAATAGCTTCACATTTCTCAACATATGTGCGTAGAGCAAGATCTGCAAAGTGAAGATTCTGTGATGATCTTTCACATACGAGAGAACGAATAGCTGCATGAAGAAGAACAAAGTGCAAATAAACATCCTTGTTTAAAATCCCATACATAACAACAATACCTGTGTAGAGAAGGAACTGACGGTTTTCAGTCGCTTTAAAACGCTTATAATCGCCCAATCCTCTAGGGAGTCTAGCAAAATCACGGGGACAATACTGTTTCAATGTTTCCAATCTTGAAGATGCAGTTTGAATACTACGACCCGGGAGTTTCGATAGTTTGCTAAATTTGCCATCGATCCATGCTTCAAAGCATTTTTTCATTACTCCTAAAAACAGGAGATGCATCGATTCGAATGGAACCTGCGAAACCATACCAAAGGGTAGATCTGATAAAGGACTAGGACCTTTATGATGCTCTTCATCAACCTGCAACTTATAATTATCATCAGTTCGGGGGGTGTTATCGAGTGAAATATAAACCATTCGGCTACCACAGTATTGACCTGTCACTGTACACTTCGAGCAAGGATTGGCTGCCACGTGACTTTTGTGATTTAACACAAACGCACGAGCCGGAGCATCAGCTATAAAACAGCGTAAAATAACAGGGAATTTAATATTTTCGTACACAATGCCACCTTTACCTATAACCGAATTGATGTCAGCCACAAATTTGCTAAAAAATTGACTTGCGCTGGAAGGTTTACGACTTCCTCGGTAAATCCCTACAACTTCTGGTTTTGCATTAGGTATATTTGCAATTCTACATTGAATTGGCCAAATAACAATGTTCCCAGAATTGTCTAATGTAGCACCATCAGTGCTAAAATCTATTTGGAGGCTACGTGGAATCAAAGAAGGAGAAGTGACTCGAAGACTGTTAATCAATGCCGATTCGAAGCTTAAATGTAAATACTCTCCTGGTTCTACACTGAATATTTCCACAGGAGTCTTTGGAGTATGCAATAATGTTCTTACATCTTTTGGAAGAAATGAAAAACATTGATGACTACGCAATAAAGCTAGAATGTTATTTCCTTGCACGTGAGACATGTTATTATCGATAAGAAGAGCTGCAAGGGCATCTTTGAACGAAACGTTTATAGTTGAATGATCATCAGGAAATCCTTCCCCAAGTTGTTCGCTGTTCGTATGGATTCTACCATCGGAATCATCGCAGAAAGAATTATCAATTAAAGAATCACACAAAGATTCTTCAGAAGGGACGTTAGATGAATGTAATTCAGGAAAATCATGTTGAACCGAAGGAATCACTGATGCATTACTTTGCGTACTTATGCCTACACACCGATAATTCCTACTAGACAAAGCATCCCTAGCTCGTCGTAATTCAGCTCGAATTCTCCTCTGTTGACG
>NW_011959466.1:0-1793 GCF_000949405.1 Vollenhovia emeryi | reverse complement strand
CATGGAGGAAATGCATCAGCAATTACGCTTTAAGCAACCTGCAATATGCATATTGCTTTATGATAACGCTCGACCACATGTAAAGGACGAGGGGTGAGGGGCAAGGGGTGAGGGGCAAGCGACGAGAGCCGAGCGTCGAGTGGCGAACGACGCGGGGTGAGGGGCGAGGGGCGAGCGGGAGTGTATACTGAAGCTCGCCGCTCGCTGCGTGACAACTTTTCTTCGGCGCGTCGCTCCACCGGGAGAGGCTCAATTGCGCACAGTACAATTGGACACGATGCAATTGCACACAGTGCTATTGGGCACAAAATGTTGCGCACAGTTCTTTTGCGCACAATTCTTTTGCGCACCGTTCATTTGGACACAGTTCTTGTGCGCACTGTACAATTGGACACCGTTGCTTTTGGACACAGGTTATCGAAATATAATTTAAAACACACAGACACACGCGTATGCATGTAGAGCCCTGTTTGGAAATTTTGCTAATTTATAAATAATAAATCAGCGTTTGTTCAATTGGACAGTTCTTTTACGCACAGTTCAGTGTCGCACAGTTCAGTGCCGCACAGTTCAGTGTCGCACAGTTCAGTGTCGCACAGTTCAGTTTCGCACATTTCAGTTTCGCACATTTCACATGCGCACAATTCAGTGTAGATGCACACAAGAATATTCTGCTTTACAAAATACACTCAGATGCAAAAAAAGCGGTACACTAAAAATTTGGGAAAAATTTCCCAAACTTCAAGTGATCATAACTTGGTAAATAATGAAGATAAAAATAAATATAAAAATGGAAAATGAATGCTCCAAATGTCCTCTTTCAGAATATTTGAATGGCAATTATGCTCGGCTATTTTTTTCAAAATGGCGAATGATAAAGTGAGAGGATGCAACATTGAGAATCGAACATCCGAGTTTGTGACGGTGCATGGCGTGAATCAGGTATCACAGCGTAATGTAAGGAAATGCACATGAAAGTATAGAGTGATAGCTTTAAAATGCTTGTTTACCGAGCACGATACGATCATTGTTCGCGGAGTTATGCACATTTAAAGAAAAAAGCGATTTATTCTTTAAATGTGCATAACTCCGCGAAAAATGATCGTATCGAGCTCGGTAAACAAGCATTTTAAAGCTAACACTCTGTATTTTCATGGGCTCTTCATCACATTAGGCTGCGATGCCTACTGTACGCTATGTGCTATCGTAAACTCGAAGCTTTCTTTATCAACTTTGCATGTTCTCCTTTAGTTATTCGTCATTTTGAAACAATCGTCGCGTACAATTTCGATTTTAATTTCGAAAAGTAGTATTTCACAGCAATCAAACCGTTTTTGAAATTTTTTACTGGGGTATTTAGGTGCTGAGATATTCAATTCCGAATTTGCAACAAGGTCAATTCATTGTCTGTCTAATTATGGTCGTAATTCTCTCCAATATGAATGGCATGAAATTTTACTGATCGGAATGACATTTCATGCATGCGTGTGTGTGTGCGCGCGCGCGCGTGCGCGTTTGCATACCGCAAGGATAAGGAGCCCGTGGTTCGTCAGTTCCACAGTATTTTAAGACTCCACACCCTCCTTGTGGTGTGTGTGTGTGTGTGTGTGTGTGTGTGTGTTTTTGCGTTTGCATACCGCAAGGATAAGGACCCCGTGGTTCGTCAGTTCCACAGTATTTTAAAACTCCACACCCTCCTTGTGGTGTGTGTGTGTGTGTGTGTGTGCGTGTGTGTGTGCGTGTGCGTGTGCGTGTGCGTGTGTGTGTGTGTGTGTGTTTTGCGTTTTGCATAC
>NW_011959465.1:0-1792 GCF_000949405.1 Vollenhovia emeryi | reverse complement strand
AGTTGAGACTAGCCTAGGATCTATTGAGCGTATCAGTCTGAAATTGGAGGATCTTAATACTAGAATAGCCTGTATTGAAGGAGCTCTTCATCGACTATCTGATAATGAGAAAGCTGTTGAGAAACTGAAACGTGTTGCTGATGATCTGGCTACTCAACTCAACCTTGTGTCAACTCGACAGTGTGCTCAGGAGGAGCGCTGTGTACGACTTGAGGGAGCCTTTGCATCTTCTTCTCGGCCGACAGACGTCGCTTCGGCCATGCCTGCTGGTTCTTCTACCGGACTCTCTTCACAATCCCGGAGTATCATAAGCGAACAGAGAAACAGGGAGCTCATTATATTTGGTATCCCGGACGTACAAAGTGAGAATTGTTCTGACACCATGTCTCGTATCTCAGTCTCGCTTGGAGCGACCCCGCAATTATCCTCCACCGAAATCATAACATCCTTTCGTATTCCGGGGCGTGACTCCTTGTCGTGTCCGCTCGTTGTGAGATTCTCTACTATAGCCAGACGCAATGAGCTTCTTGCTAGAGCGCGTAAACGGGTGAATCTTTCGGCGGCTGATGATGACTCATGGCCGTCCACCAGAGTTTCTCTATATGAGCGTGCGACTGCATCTGAGCGTGCATTACTTGCTGAGGCTCGTGGTCTGGCTCGGAGTCACGGGGTCGGGCATGTATGGATGAGGGGGGGAATCACATATTTCCGACTTGCGGAGGGTTTGTCTTCTCATAGGTACGAATCACGGGAGTCTATGCTTCGGGTTGTTGGAGAGGCGACTTCTAACTGTGTGCTGCTGCCTGATGCGGCGGGCCCTGCATGACGACCCAGCGCTTCACGGTCGCCGATCTCCCGTCCCTCGCGTGAACTGAGATTTCGCGTGGCCCATGTTAACGCCCGGTCGCTCGTCCCGCACTTCTCTTTAATCAAGGATCTTATAGCCTTGCACGAGCTGGATGTACTGGCGATCGGTGAGACATGGCTACGCGAGGGGATTGATTCTGGCTTGTTAGCCATTCCTGGCTATACGTTTATCCGTAGAGACCGTGCCTCTTGTTCGCGTGGGGGTGGAGTCGGCATATATGTAAATAGCTCATATGCCCTGTCGGAGGTGGATTTCGGGTTATGCCCATCGGGCTCGTGCGTGGATATTGCGGCGGTCTCTCTTCGTCTTGGGTGTAAGCGAGTTGCGATTGTTTGTATTTATCGGCCACCTCGTTCTCCGGCATCTGATCTTGGCTACATAGAATCATGTTTGTCCCATACTGCTACTGTTGTGGATGAGATTATTTGCGTGGGTGATTTCAACATTGACATGAGTCGTTCCGGGGATCCTAGTGCCAGATCATTATGTGATATTGCGATACATCTCTCTCTAGGTCAGCTTATTGATGCTCCAACTCGTATAACGCGTGACTCAGCGGCTATACTAGATCTTATTTTCGTGTCGCGAGGACTCGATGTTACTGATTACGGAGTTATGGATGCTCTCGGCATAAGTGATCATCAGCTTATTTATGTGGCAATGCGATCCGATCGGGCAAAGAGTACAGCGCGTCACCTGCTCTCTCGTAACCTTAGATCTATTCAATCGTGTGACATTGATCTTGAGTTGAGTCGGATTGACTGGTCACCGCTTTTTGGGGCGACTCATGTTGATGGTATGGTCACCTACTTTACGACGTCACTTATGACGATATTTGATCGTCTTGCGCCACTTACAGCTAGGCGTATCTCTCGCCCTCCTGCCCCGTGGCTGAATACAGCTGTCAGGAGTCTTATTAAATTT
>NW_011959464.1:0-1794 GCF_000949405.1 Vollenhovia emeryi | reverse complement strand
TAGGTGTATTAATACCTTGAACTCGATGTCCACGTATCCCAGGTCGCCGATGACGACGTCCAGACAGTGCGCTCTGTAGTTTTCGGTGTCTAGGTGTATTAACACCTTGAACTGGATGTCCACGTATTCCAGGTTGTCGATAACAACGTCCAAACAGTGCGCTCTGTAGTTTTCGGTGTCTAGGTGTATTAATACCTTGAACTCGATGTGTGGACATCGAATTCAAAAATAAAATCAAAAATAAAATCGTCGATTATTCCCTGGCGTTTAATATCACACAATCGGTCATTTCGAGGTTCTCTCTCGTAATAAAATAATAATTGTGCAGAATTATTCTGCACAATTATTATTTTTCTGATAAATTATATTCTGATAAATAAACAGTACGAGATATTTAACACTACAAAAGGGGTGATATCACCTAAAAACTTACCTTTTTAAAAAAGGTAAAAAAGCATGAAGTATAAGCTCCAACGACCGAATATATTTTGTACTCTATCTTTTTGCATCTCTACAAAAATATCTTCACTACAAAACTATCTTCTCTACAAAAGTAATGATATCATCAAATGGCACCAACTAAATAGTTTTAAACGTGGTGGGGCGATGATTGAAGTGGGGGCATGCCCGCCGGCTGGGCGCCCGCAGACGCCCGTTGCCCGCGGTTTAGACAATCCAAAATTACCTTTTCAAAAATATTGTCTCTACAAAATTCTTCTCTACAAAAGTATCTTCTCTACAAAACTATCTTCTCCACAAAAGTAATGATATCATTAACAAATTACGCCAAATATGACAATGGATATTTATATATGTATAACGCGTATCTTTCTTCTACCGTAACCATTCTGTAAATACACCTCATTCGGCCAATAACGTATCGACAGCACCGATGAAAAGAATAGCAACTGTTTAGAAATTTAGAAACTCTGTATCTATTCAGGTGAATTAAGGCCTGTGTCCATGATGCTAGTACTTGGTCCAAGTTCTAGTTTAGAGAAATGCATAGCCAATCAACTTGCAGCTTTTGTGGAACAGCTATAATGATTGGCTACATATTTCGCGGAATTAGAACTTGGACCAAGTACTAGCATCATGGACACAGGCCTTAATTCATATCAATCACGAGACATCACGAGACACGTTATCACGAGACACGTTATTATTAAATAAATCGGCACAATAAGATTAGGTTCACTCTATTTACCGGCGCTCGTATAAGTCGGTAATATCAGTCACATCAGCCGCGCTTGCGAGCGCCACGTGCGGCAGAAATATGAAATCGAATTCTGGTGGTTGACGACGACGACGTGGACGACGTTTCTTAAACGCGAATTCATAACTGCGGACTTTGCATTGCAAGCAATATCTCCACACACGGGGCACGTAGGAGAAAAGTAAAAACACTTTTATTATACAAATCGTACCCAAGCTATCGATTAAGTGCAGTCTCAAGTTCGTCGGATCAGCCGTTGTTGAGATCCGAAATTCTGAGGGCCCGTCAACTCGCGTACTCGCGTAAACTACACGGTCGGTGTCGCGCGCGTGGTTTAGTTTGTCGCTTATACTTAGTCGCTTATACTTGGCGCGAGACACTACCGTGTCTCGTGATATCTGGGTGTATTAATACCTTGAACTCGATGTCCACGTATCCCAGGTCGCCGATGACGACGTCCAGACAGTGCGCTCCGTATTTTCGGTGTCTAGGTCTAGGTGTATTAATATCTTGAACTGGATGTCCACGTATCCCAGGTCGCCGATTACGACGTCCAGACAGTGCCTTCCGTAGTTTTC
>NW_011959463.1:0-1792 GCF_000949405.1 Vollenhovia emeryi | reverse complement strand
TTAGGTACACCCTGTGTATCGTATAATATATATACAGGTTGTGTCCTAATACACGTATCACCCGTAAATGGCAGATAGACCGGGGCAAACTGAATAGAAAAGTCCTCTACCATTTTGCAAAATTCGCAATAGTTATCGAGAAATTAATTTTAATGTCTGAGCGAATGAGAGCGTAGAAGGCGGCAGGCCGGACTCGACAGGCAACGGTGGGGCATCATCTAATAGCGAGAGGTGGAGCGACGCGCCGAAGAAAAAGTTGTCACGCAGCGGGCGGCGAGCTTCAGTATACACTCCCCGCTCGCCCCTCGCCCTGCGTCGGTCGCCGCTCGACGCTCGGCTCTCGCCCCTTGCCCCTCACCCCTCATCCTTTACATGTGGTCGAGCGTTATCATAAACTGTCATAAAGCAATATGCATATTGCAGGTTGCTTAAAGCGTAATTGCTGGTGCATTTCCTCCATCTGAGAACAGTATTTTCCGGAATTAATGATTTTACCAGTACCGGGATTCTGTAACTTGCTATCGATGTTTTTCGGTATCGAAATTAACTAGCGACAGCAAAGACGTTAAAAGCACAGCCTTCATAGGTTGGTTAACGATACCGAAAACCATCGATAGCAAGTCACAGAATCGCCGTACAGGTTTCAAGAACGAATAATCGACCCTGCAACCGCACTCTGTTTTTCGACCTCCAGTAACGGGACTCGTGGGGCATTGGTGTCCGCGATGATTTAAATAGCCTTAAAGTCAACAAATAATTTTGAAAAAATTCATAAATGTTCTTGACATCTTATTTATCAATTACAACAATAAAAACATAATAAAGATTATTTTGTGATTAAAAATTTTGATTTTGAACAAAGGAAATGGAAAAATCGGAGTAAATTTATAAAATTCATAACTTTTGTTAATTAGTTTATAAAAAAAATCCTACTTAGACTTTTTACTTAAGGGTAGGTACTTTAAGAAAAAAATATAGGAAAGTTCCAGTTTTTAAAAAAGGGTATTTATTTTATAATAGTAGGACTCATGGGTCACTCGTGCCTTTCGGAGATCCGTTTTCGCTGCCAGTCGCAGGTACACTAGTGGATTCCGGCGCGCTGGCGGCCACGTTCTATCCCCACTCCAAACTGTTTTTACATACCAATACAAATGGCCCGGGCCTAACGGTTTTCCCAGGGATTCGCATTTTCAAAACACCGAGGGCACGAATGACCCATGAGTCCGGTTGCAGGGTTAATAATACCAGCTCAATAGACGTGGAGTTATTACTGCTTCATGATAACATTCGACCATATGTTTCAAGAACAACAGTTTAGAAATCTAGAAGTTATACGAGAGTTGCAGTATGAAACTCTTTTTATTTGCTCGTTTACAAGTTACTAATTATTTAATATTGCTATTTTAACATAAGGTCTTACGGGAACTGAGACAAATAATAAATCATTCAAAAACTATTAAAACCAATGCTAAAAATTATATTTTTGTATCATGTTTTTCAAACATATAAAAGTTTTCTGCGAAGTTCTAAAACGATTTGCTTGCTCGTTTTGCAATTATTATTAAGAAAGCGCTATGATCATCAATTGACGCGATATCGACGACGGAACGTCACAACGCCGCATCCCGACTTAATCTTTCAAGCTAAAACATTTTTACATTTTCAATAAACTCAAATTCTACTCACAAGAAACAATACTTTAAAATATGATTTTATTAAAGGTAGGTAAAGAGAAACGGCCAATGCGAGCCCACAGCAGGTGTCCGTGCGAAATTGTCAATGTTTTTTTAAA
>NW_011959462.1:0-1792 GCF_000949405.1 Vollenhovia emeryi | reverse complement strand
TCGGCGCTTCCCGCGAGGAGCAAATTGGCGTCCTTCTCGCCCGTCCTGGACGAAGATGGGATCTTGCGAGTGGGAGGCCGCCTGAGCCATTCTTCCTTGCCATATGCTACCAAGCATCCCATTCTCCTGGCGCAGCATCCACTGGTCAAATCACTCATCCGGTATATTCACATCGTCGCCCTCCATGCGGGCACTCAATTGACGCTCGCTTCGAGTCGCCGGGAGTTCTGGATTCTGCAGGGGCGGACGTTAGTAAAATCCGTTATTCATGCATGCGTAACGTGCACACGGGAGCGTGCCACGAGCATGACCCAGTTAATGGGGCAACTGCCGGCTCCCCGAGTCATAGCGTCGTCACGCGCCTTCCTTCATTGCGGCGTTGATTACGCCGGTCCCATGGACACCCGTGCGTCAGGAGGCAGAGGCATCAAAACGAGAAAATCATATGTATCGTTGTTCGTGTGTCTGGCCACTCGCGCAATTCATTTGGAGTTGGTGTGTGATTACACGTCAGCCGCCTTTTTAAATGCTTACGGCCGTTTTTGCAGTAGGCGGGGGCTTCCATCAGACATTTATTCGGACAACGGCACAACATTTCAGGGCGCTGAAAGAGAGTTGAAACAAGCATACGCGCAAGCTATCTCAGATCCGAATGTTTTGAGCTATGTCGCCTCGCAGTCGACGCAGTGGCATTTCATACCCCCTCACGCTCCCCACTTCGGAGGGTTGTGGGAGGCAGGGGTGAAGAGTGTAAAACACCATTTACGGCGTGTTCTCGGCGCCCACACCCTTACGTATGAGGAGTTCTCGACGGTCTTGTGTCGAGTGGAGGCTTGTCTCAATTCCCGCCCAATCGCCCCATTATCTGATGCTCCCGACAGCCTGGAGGTATTGACTCCTGGGCATTTTTTGATCGGCGCTCCTCTGACCTCTCCACCTGAGCCTTCCCTTCTTGCCCTTCAAGAAAATCGGCTTTCCAGATGGCAGCTCCTTCGTCAACTGATCGAGCGCTTCTGGAGGCTTTGGCAGGACGATTATTTAAATACGATTAACCAACGAAAGAAATGGACCAAACCCCAGCCTCAGATAAAGGGTCAGCTAGTCGTGATTCAGAACCCCATGCTCCCTCCATGCAAGTGGGAATTAGGACGCATAACCCGCTGTCATACAGGCTCTGACGGGTTGACTCGCGTGGTCTCCGTGAAAACTGCGTCTTCTGAATACAAGCGTCCCATTGCGAAACTATGTTTGCTCCCGGTGGAGATTGAGCCTTCACGCAACCAGCCGACCTCGGATTCCCAGCAAGCGCGGTCAAATCTCGCAACGTCAAAGTTAAGTTAGGAGACGGCGTAAAAAAAAAAAAAAAAACCCCGGTTCTTCCCCGACACATTGCTTCCCCATTCGCGTCAGCTCCCTCGAGGAGCTAGAATCCCCGGTTAAATGTATAATATTATCACTGCGGTTGCCTGGCTTCATTGGTATTGTTCCAAACAATGTTGAAATGTAGGATAAGCTAGATTAAGTTAGGCATAAGTTAAACTGTAAGAAGATATAATCGACGGCGAGGCCTGTGAGCTTTCTTATGGTCGTGATCGCTCCATGGAGCTGGAGAGGCACCCGAGCCTCCCAGTTGAGGTTGCGCTCAAGCTGTTACGGCGGGCGGCGTGGATTATCCACATGTCAGCCCTTTGCGCGGTATGGAGAGTGCTCGGTGGTCTCTCGCGTCTGCGCGGGTGCGTTATCGCCGATGTGAGCGATGCGTGTCGAAATTAATATTTCGAGGCGGGCGGCA
>NW_011959461.1:0-1792 GCF_000949405.1 Vollenhovia emeryi | reverse complement strand
TCTGACGGGCTGGGGTTCCCGTCAGGCCCGGCTTCTATCGGAGGCGGACGGGAGAGGTGGCCGCCTCTTCCGTCCAAAAGAGTAGAGGGCTCCCCCATGGGGGAGCCCCCCTCCTCCCACGTCACCGGGGGGAGGGTGCGCGAAGGCCCGCCAGAACAACGGCGCACAGTGGGGCGAACGCCTCATTTTTCGGTCATTTGCTTATAACTTCTACATTTTTCAACGGAATAATTTCAAATTTGACTTAAAATAATGTACGATTTGTGTATTTTCAGTGTATAAAATCAAAATCATTTAATTGACATTTATTATTTAATTGATAAAGCACATAGGTAAATAATCATTCTAAAATTGTATGAAATGTATAAAATGAATCAATAATATAAAAATAAGTAATAAAAAGTTAGGAATTTGCACATGGCTTCCTCATAGAGGAAGGTTTAGGAGGGATATCTAATTTTTTTCGTAGTTTGTTAAAAGTGTGCAAATTAGAAATTTGCATAATGTTTTGGATGTTTCTTGTAAGTGAGCAAATTAGAAATTTGGATATTGCATTCTCATCATTTTAATGAATTTTATATGAAATTTGGATTGAAAAAACTGAAGAAAAATAAAATATATATTTTGAAAAAGTAAAGTAAAGTAAAGTTAAGTGTACAAATTAGAAATTTGCACATGGCTTCCTCATAGAGGAAGGTTTAGGAGCGAAATCTAACTTTTTTCGGTGTTTCTTGAAAGTGTGCAAATTAGAAATTTGCATATTGCTACCTCATCATTGAAGCGTGCAAATTGGAAATTTGAACATTTTTTCCTCAACATTAAAGTAGGCAAATTAGAAATTTGCACATTGCTTCCATTGTTATGGCTTCCTCATAGAGGAAGCTTTAAGAGAGAAATCTAACTTTACTACGATGTTTCTTGAAAGTATTCAAATTATTCTTATTTAGCTCTAAAAGCTTCCTCTATGCGGAAGCCATAACAATGGAAGCAATGTGCAAATTTCTAATTAGAAAAAAAGTAAATTAAAGTGTGCAAATTAGAAATTTGCACAAGGCTTCCGCATAGAGGAAGCTTTTAGAGCTAAATAAGAATAATTTGAATACTTTCAAGAAACATCGTAGTAAAGTTAGAGAAATCTATTTCTCTCTTAAAGCTTCCTCTATGAGGAAGCCATAACAATGGAAGCAATGTGCAAATTTCTAATTTGCCTACTTTAATGTTGAGGAAAAATGTTCAAATTTCCAATTTGCACGCTTCAATGATGAGGTAGCAATATGCAAATTTCTAATTTGCTCATTTACAAGAAACATCCAAAACATTATGCAAATTTCTAATTTGCACACTTTTAACAAACTACGAAAAAAATTAGATATCCCTCCTAAACCTTCCTCTATGAGGAAGCCATGTGCAAATTCCTAACTTGCACAATTTACTTTACCTGACTTTATTTTTTTTCAAATTATAAATTAAATGGTTCTTAATTTTTTCAAACCTAATTTCATATATAATTCATTAAAATATCATTAATTATTTCTTGAGTTATACACTTTTCAAATTTTTTGAATTTTTTTTTTAGAAAATTCGCGATAGGTACACTAACCACAGACATTTCTAAAACCTTGCTACAATGATAATGCTCCAAAATTTTTAAATTGCTCCTTTAAAAACAATTTGCAGCTTTATTTTTTTTAGAATGGTGGAATTCCACACCACCCATGAGGTTCCACCTAATGGCGCATTAGGTTTTTACAGTAGACCTTCGCCTGTAGCCCTATTATACTACTTTCTTTTG
>NW_011959460.1:0-1791 GCF_000949405.1 Vollenhovia emeryi | reverse complement strand
TTCTCTCTCTCTCTCTCTCTCTCTCGTTCGCTCTTGACTTTCGTTTAACTGTAAATAAAACATTTCTATTACATTTGCAATATTATGTGTATTCATAACAGTATATGTAACAATTATATATTACCTAATATATCCTTTTCCTTCTTCTATTCTCTTGTCTTCTGTTTTATACTTTTTCTTTCTCCAAATCTCTCTCTCTCACTCTCTCTCCCTCTCTCTTTCTCTCACTTGTTCTCTCTTGAGTTTAACTATAAATAAAACATTTATATTTGCAATTACATTTGTACATTTGCAATATTATATATATTGTCACGCTTTTTCTAATAGTCGCCGGGCGCGACAGAGAAAGAGGCGGCTTCCGCGAACGATACGCTGCCTTCGCCGTCCCGGGCGAATCTCCGGAACGGGCGTTACAGCGGCCAAGTTGGGCGCCAGACGCGCTCGCGGGCGGCGTCAGTTACAGGTCGCGAAATATCCCGATTCCCCGGACGATAGCGGCGTCGGTCCGCTCGATGGGCGCCGCGAATAAGCCTCCTCGACGCGAAAAAGGCCGGCTGCTCTCTACCGTCGGTAGAGTGGCGGAGTCCCGTAGTTACGGGCCCGCGGGAACGGGACGGCGGGACGGGACACGACACACACACACACTTAGACACGCGCACAAAAGCAGACTCGACTCGGGTTAAAAGAAGAAAGTAGGCGGTTTAATCGCTCGAGTACAGTAAAGCGCGAAATCGCGGGACGTAGGCGGCCTCGTAGATCGGCCACAATAAAACAAACAAGAAAAACAGAGTAGGCAAGGGGCCTCCGCTGAGGCGAATTCGCGATCCGTCGGCCTCCCGAGCCTCGTCGCGGGAGGCCGTTCACGCTCGCGGCCCGTGATCCGCGGCTGACACCCGGCGTGCCGGTCCGCCGCGACCGAATTTCCCGGTGCGGGCCGGAAGGCGCCCGCTCGAACAACGGCGCACGAGGCGTCCGTTCTACTCTCCCCGCCGAGGTCGCAACACCCGGTACCCGCCCGCTACCGTCGCCCGATAAGCCCGCGGCCGTTCCCTGGGAGCTCCCGCGCTTGGCACCGTCGTTCTGCTCGCGACACGAAATGGCCGGCTCCTGCTCCCCCTCGGAGCGGATGCCCTACGGCCCGGAACACTAAACGAACGCGGCGCGGTGCCAGAACGCGAGCTAACCCCCTCGGACGCACGCGGCTTTTACACGAAGAATTGTCCCTCGAGGGCCACCTCACCGGTACGTCTCCAGGCTCCCTCGGCGCGGTCCCGGTCGGCACTCTCCTCCTGGGCTCTAGCCACGGCCTCGTCTCGTGCTCGGCACTCAGATCGCCGGCTCGGCGTACGTTCTTCGCCGCGAGGTTACTGTATCGAGGATCCGCGAACGAAAGCGGAAGATCCGGCGCGAAACGGGTCGATTACCCGATCGCTCGCTGCGATCGCGAAAAAGGGGCTGCGCGAGATAGCGGCGCCGCGGATCCGCCAATCAGGGGGTCGCTCGCCCGGCGTGTCGCCGGGCCCGCAGGGGCGCTATCGCTATCGCCCAGCTTCCGGGCGCAAAATTCGCCCCGCGCGGCTCGCAGGGCCGGGGCGGTCGATCCTGGGCCCGCTCTCCGGTGCTCTGGTCCTTCGACGCCGCCGATCCGGCTGATTTTCCGGGGACCTCCGTCCGCGCTTGCCCCTCGGCTCCTGGTCCGGCAGGCGCCTGGTCTCTCGCCCTCCAGGGGCGACTCCGCGTGCCCGGGCTCCAGGCTCCGGGGCGGCTCGGCCCCTCGGCGGTCATCGCCCG
>NW_011959459.1:0-1791 GCF_000949405.1 Vollenhovia emeryi | reverse complement strand
GCGATGATATTAGCAAGCGTGAAAAGATTGCGAGAGAGATCGCAAAAACGAGCGATGCAATTCGCAAGAAACATCGCGCTTTGAAGATTGGTAGGATCGATGAAGATATCGCGGTGAAGACGCACTTTAGACCAATCATCGAGCCGTTGCAACAGATGGCGGACAACTCCAACGGGGTATGCGCGATAAAAGACGAGCCGATCCATCCATGACATGGGGCTGATTGATACATCATTCGACTACAAGTGTGAGAAAGATGCTATACGGCGACAGATAAAGAGGGGGGGGAAAACGGACCTCATCGAATCGCCCGTTGATCGAGCCCCCCGAATCGAAACATTGTAAATTGATGGATGTATCGTCTGAGTTGGAAGCGCCACCGATAACCTCTACACCGCTGATAACCTCTACACCACGTGCGACGGCCATGCGTCCAATGGAGGTGACTCTTGGGTCTGAGGATGTTTTCGAAACCACTGGGGATTCGCTCCCGTCAGCCGTTCAACGCGAGATACAAACGGAAGAGGGTCAAGCAGCGTTGCAGATACATCTGGGCCCGCTGAGCCAAAAATATATCAAGGCAGTTCTACGCGGACCACCTACCAAAAAGAGTGGCGTAAAGAGCAACATAGATTTCGTATACGGTGTTCATCTCGACAAGGATGGAATGAGGCTTGGCAGCAAACGGTTCGATGTAGACAGCAACGATAATATAATTCTCGACGGTGTGCGATACAAAGGTACGCCTGGTCTTTACGAGCTGATTTTCAAGAGACTTCCCGACGATGAAGTGTACACGAAGGATGATCTAAACAAGTACAAGAGCATACTTTTGGCGACGAATGCGCACAGGCGCAATTACAGCGCGCAAGGTCAGAAAATTGGTACCAGAGGGCACAAGTACAACCACATAATCGCACCGTTAATGCTGGACGGAGAAATGAAGACTCGGTCCAGGACAAAATCTGGAAAAGGATTACCTCACTCTATGGCACTAAACGACAATGCGATTGATTACGTGCACTGGGACGATCCCAATGAGCTTGTGGATCGCCTACGATTGCTCGATGCTTCGCGCCGAGCCGGCCACAACGCTCACGACAACGAGATGCTATCGATTATCGAGGAACTTCGCGAAGCTGGTTTTATTATAAATTAACTCACGTATCATCGAAATGAATCAGTCGATTGGTGTCGCTCGCGTTGATAAAATGCCTATCGACAAATTTGGACTATCCGAAGGGAGAAGAGATACAACCGATAACATTTCATACAATCGCTGGAGCGGTTTGATGAGAAGTTACGTGCATCATAACGCTCTCTGTCGCGCTGCTACGGATTTCGATGCAAGATCATGCAAGATTCGTCGTGTAGCGCAACCTGAGGCTGATACCGACGCTGTAAACAAACTGTACGTGGAACAGTGCGTTGTAACGTTTAGGAAAGAGTCTGATGAGAAGCTGATTGCGTTGGAGAAGAACCTGCATGCTTTACAGATCGCGGTGAACGAGCTCTGGCATGCAAATATCACTAGATTAGAAACGGTTAACGAGCGGCTATCGGATAATGATGAGCTACAAAAACGGATATGAATGGTTATTGGATGACGACTGCAATCAGAAATAAACGGGTAGGAGACACAGGTCTGTATTTCTGAAACAGGTCTGTATTTCAGAAACAGGTCTGTATTTCGGAAACAGGTCTGTAATTTGGAAACAGGTCTGTAAATCGGAAACAGGTCTGTAAACAGATCTGTATTTCGGAAACCGGTCTGTATTCGGAGCTGTCAGA
>NW_011959458.1:0-1791 GCF_000949405.1 Vollenhovia emeryi | reverse complement strand
TCACGGGCAGGCTAGCTCGCCTAACGGTAGAGGGGCTGGGCGGTGGTTGACGCCAAGATTCCAGA
The DNA here is from genome assembly GCF_000949405.1 of Vollenhovia emeryi. Classification (NCBI taxonomy): domain Eukaryota; kingdom Metazoa; phylum Arthropoda; class Insecta; order Hymenoptera; family Formicidae; genus Vollenhovia; species Vollenhovia emeryi. Next base: position 1,726 of record NW_011959458.1, on the reverse strand, counting down.
GGCTACGGGACTTAAGGGACTCATACGACGGACGAGACACACGAAGAGGGACGTACACGAAAAGAAACTCAAATAATTAATAGAAATAACAACGGGTTTAATAGAAGGCGGCGTTAACACGCCGGTGGAGTGGCCGCTCTAACGGGCGGCGTCGCAAGCGACAATATTACAAGCCCCGTGATCGGGGGAAACAACACGCCGCGATACTCTCGGCGACACGGAACCATCCGGCGCGAACTCAACGGCAGAAATTCTATATACGCGATAAACCCTACTCGGACGACACGGACGCACTCGACAGGAATTTTCTCGCGAACGGTACGAATACCGTCGCACACGCAACACTCGGCCGGGGCGCTTTGCCCGCGAGACTGGGTACTCGGGCCGACGGATCGGCCCGTCTTACAACGACGTGCAAAACGTAACTTCCGCCGGGCAGTCCCCGACGGCTAACTACGGCGAGCCTCTCGCTCGCTCCCGGCCACGCCGGCCGCGCGGGTCGGCAAGGGATCCCGCTCCGGACGCACCGTCCTCGCGAAACCCGCCACCGACAACGGCGGAAGCGGCGCGGGGTATCGCTAACACTCACTCCGCCACTCGCACTTCCTCGGTCGTCGCGACTCTACGGCGACGTCCCTTCACGCCACGCATGCACGCGACACTCCCGCGGCATGCGTACCCCGCGTGGTCTCGCACAACGCAACCCTCGCGCCGCGAATCTCCAGAGCGACTCTACTCCACGCGACTGCGACCCTCGGCTCGAACACGCTCACACACACACACTCTCACGCGAGGCCTGTGCCCTGCAGGCTCCGGGGTACCCGCGGTTGCTTGTCGTCGCGACCGGGACACCAAAAGAAACTCTAAAGCCGACGGGCCGTAGCCCGGGCGACACCAAACGCGAAATTTTCCCGGCGGCGACAGAACAACCCGGGCCCGGACGCAATCGCACGGGGCGGAACGAACGGAGGAGGATCTCACCGGCACCTCGGCTCTCCCGGGATCGGCAGGCGGCAACGGCTCGTCCTGGGCTTCCGCGGGAACTCGCACTCGTGGGCGGGAAAACGGCGGCAGCGGTCGACCGGGGTCCTCACTCTTACACGACTCGCAACAGGCTGTCGCCCAATTTTCGCGATCGCGGATCGATCGTTAGGGGCCCCTCCCCCCGCGGCGGCTCACGCGAGGCGCGTGCCACGCGGCCAATCGCGCGACGGCACGCGACAACGCCGGCGGCGATATTTTCACGCTCGGGCGCCGGTGCCCGCGGTATCGCCAAATTTTCCTCGCGTCCCCTCGATAGGGCTGTCGCAGCGGCTCCCCCGCTGACGCCCCTCAGGTATCGTGCCACGGGCCCTGGGCTCCTTCCTCCCGGCTCGCTGCTCCGCGCGCTCCGTTCTCGCTCCGCATGCCCTTACGCCGTGCTCGTCGCGGAATTTGTCCGTTAGCCGGGCCTCTCCTCTCTCCCTTCCGCCCTCGCATCCATCCGTACGCACACGCTCGGTTTCATAGCAAAAAAAAACAAAATAATCAGTAATAATATCGGAAATACCGAATAACGGTCGCCTCTCTGGAGACTGCGGCACGGTTTTCCCTAATCTCGGCCTGTTGCCCTGAGGGAGGAACCCGGTGGACGCGCCCGCGGGACGGCAACGTCACAGTATATAGTAAAATAAATAAATATATTCTGATTTATTTTCATTTTACATACTTGTTCAACAAAAGTTTT
>NW_011959457.1:0-1791 GCF_000949405.1 Vollenhovia emeryi | reverse complement strand
AAACCTCGAACCTAGCGTCCATAGTATATTACCCGTCACTACCCTTCCTCTTGCGGTCACCCACTGCGTAAAGCGTAGTAAGTAAGACGTACGAACAGGCTAAGCGGAGCCTAAAATTGGTGACCCCGACGTGATCGCAATGGAAGGAGAAAACGCTAGAACACAGGTTACGGAAGAAGTCGTACTAAACAGAGTCGCAGTACGAGTTCCTCCCTTTTGGAGCGATGAGCCCGAATTATGGTTCACGCAACTAGAGGGACAATTCACTCTTAGCGGTATAACCCAAGACCACACTAAGTACTCCTACGCCATCGCATACTTAAACTCTCCGCAAATAAAGGAGATCAAGGACGTAGTAACACGTCCGCCTGCAGACAACAAATATGAAGCAGTCAAAAGAGCACTCATTTCGCGGATGTCCGTTTCACAGGAGCAACGTACACGGCAACTCCTAGAACTCGAAGACATCGGGGACCGCAAGCCCTCACAATTTCTTCGACACTTAAAGACATTAGCAGGCGAAAACGTGCCTGACGTTTTACTACGCTCGCTCTGGCTCGGGAGACTTCCCTCCCAAATGCAAATGGTTCTTGCTACACGGACACAGGACCCCTTGAACCAGGTGGCCGAACAAGCTGACCGCATACACGAAATGACTAGCAAAACAATGGTAGCCTCTACAACGGCCGTCTCGACAAAAGGCTCACCGGACAAAAAATCTCTCGAAGCTCAGATGCAGGCTCTGACGAAACAAGTTGCAACCCTCACTACGCAACTTTCAAGAGGTAGGGCTAAAGAAAAAAAACAGGAGAGAAGCAGGAGCCAGAGTCGAAGCCGGAAGTCTAAGAAAGACAACGATGAGCATTGCTATTACCACAACCGATTTGGTGAAAAGGCTCGCAAGTGCACTAAACCGTGTACTTATGAAAAACCGGTAAAAGAGTAGGGCAGTCACTGTTGGCGGCCAGCCGACCTGCCCAGACACCCCGCCGCCTATACGTAACGTGCAAAAACACAAAGACTCGTTTTCTTATCGACACCGGTTCAGACGTGAGTGTATACCCTCGCACGAAAACGGCAGGATACCTCTCGCCTACAGAATACGAGTTATTTGCAGCCAATGGCTCCGTAATAAAAACTTATGGCAGCCTCACAGTGCAACCAGATCTAGGCGTCTGGCGGGCATTCCCGTGGCGTTTTATTATAGCAGACGTCACCACTCCCATCATAGGAGCCGATTTCTTAGCCTACTACCACTTACTGCCCGACCTACGGGAAGGAATCCTCTTGGATGGCGAAACAAAAATACAGACGCGAGGCACGACAGCAAAGGAAGCACCGGATTCCATCAAGGTTTTGACCATGAAAAACGAGTATCAGCGTATCTTGTCAGAGTTCCCTGGTCTAGGAAGGGTCACTAATAATATACACACTACGAAACACAATACTCATCACCACATCAAAACCACAGACGGTCCACCTGAAGCGTGCCGCCCCCGTCGTCTAACTCCTGACAAGCTAAAAATAGCGAAGGCCGAATTCAATCTCCTATTACAAGAAGGGATAATACGAGCGTCCAAAAGTCCATGGTCAACACCGCTGCACATGGTACCCACCCACACAGCAAAACAAGTTTCAGAAAGCTTTCCGAAAGATAACTTGGAAACTAATATTGAAATGTAAAATTGAAATCATTCAGAAATATCTTTGAAACGTTTCATCAAAATCACATGTCATTGAAAGCTTTCCAAAAGATACCTTGGAAATTAATATTGAAATGTAACATTAAAA
>NW_011959456.1:0-1791 GCF_000949405.1 Vollenhovia emeryi | reverse complement strand
CGACGCGCAGCCCCGGGGTGTTGTTCCCCGAGGCTAAGAGCGCCTCTCGTCACGTGGCGATTGTGCGTCGCCGGTGCCGGAGTCTCTGCCGAGCACGGTGAGTCGACGACCATCTTATGGGTCTCCCCCCGGAGTCGCGGCTTTCGCGGAACATGTTGCTCTGTTCCTCCGCCGCGTACTCCCTCGGGGGGCGACCCGCGATCACCGCCGCCGCGTTGTATGCCACGGTCCGGTACGCCCTACAGATCCTCGCGGCTATCGGGCGAAACGCACGCGCCATCTGGGCGCGCGCGCGCCGCGATGCCACGAGTTTTGGGGCCCAAACTGGAGCCCCGTAGAGCGCCACGGACTTAACCGTGTTGGCGTACAGCCGACGCACCTTGCCGTCCGGGCCGCCAAGGTTGGGGAGGAGCCGGCCAAGCTTGGCCGCTCTTACTCCCGCCCTGCTTGCGGCTCTGGCAAGGTGGCTCGCAAAGCTCCATCGGTCGTCGAGGATCAACCCGAGATAGTTCATTTCGTGGCCGATCCTGACGAGGGCCTACCCACAGCCAGGGTGAGTCCCTCGGGCGGCGCGCCGCGTGCTCCACGTCTTTTGCCGTGGAACATCACGGCCTCGGTCTTGCCGAGTGCCACCTCGAGGCCCAGGCTGCGGATAGAGTCGTCTATCGCTCCCGCTGCCACTCGCCCCCTGGCGAGGGCCTCCCCCCAATCGCGGCCCCCGGCTGTCACGAGCGTGTCGTCCGCGTAGCAGACATGACAGTCGGGGGGAGGGGAACACGCAGCACCGAGTCGTACCCCAGGTTCCACAAGAACGGTCCGAGAACTGATCCCTGGGGCACTCCCCGGTGCAATCTCTCCCATCGGCGTACGCCGCCTTGGTCGATATATTCGACCCACCTGTCCCTCAGGTAGTCGCCCACGACGCGGGCGAGGTACGACGGCACCTCGCGGCGTCGGAGCGACTTCCTGATTTGTCCCCAGGGGAGGGTGTTGAAGGCGTTGGCAATGTCCAGCGACACAGCCAACATCACCCCCCCCCCCTGGGACGTCGCCTCTTCAGAGAGGGCCTGCACACGCTTAATAGCGTCTATGGTTGACAGGCCCTCCCTGAACCATATTCGGCCCCGCTGATGTCGGGGCCCGTTTGGGACAGGTGCTGGACGAGGCGGTTTACGAGTACTCGCTCGAACAGTTTACCGACCTCGTCCAGAAGGCATATAGGCCTATACGCCGACGGGAGAGAGGCGTCTTTCCCCTCCTCCTTTGGGAGGAGTACCAGCGTGGCACTCCTCCACTGCGGGGGGAAGACACCTCTTCGCAAACACGCGCTGTACGCGCGCGCATATTCCTCTGCGAGGACGCCCATGGCCAGGGCGTGGACACGCTTAGGAAGGCCGTCAGGACCCGGGACTGTATTGCCCCTAAGGCCCCTCCTGACGGCCCTCTGGAGTTCCTCCGGCTGGACGTCGAGGGAATCGTCCCAGTCGGGGGAATCTTCCCCCGGCTCGAAGGGTGGCCCCTCATCCTCCCCGGTAATATCGGGAAAGAGGGTCTGCACCACCCTCCGGACGAATCCCACGTCCAGCCGCTCCGTCAGCGGGGGCGCCCATGGTCTCAACTTGTTGAGAACCATCTTGTATGGGCGCCCCCACGGATCCTCCTGAAGGGAGTCGAGGAATTCCGTCCACGCCCTGCCCTTTGCCACTCTGATGGCCCGTTTGAGGGCCGTCTACTGGTGGACGGCAGAGATCGCCGACTTGCGTCGACGAGCCGTCCACCAGCAGAGGAGAT
>NW_011959455.1:0-1791 GCF_000949405.1 Vollenhovia emeryi | reverse complement strand
TTCACAAAATTTTTCAATAATTGAAACACCATTGCAACAGCATATTCCTGAGACTAAATCAAGTAAAAAAGTCCTGTACTACTTTTCCCTCCGACAAACAGTTATCGAGAGATTATAAACTAAACATTGAAAAAGTTATAAATTTTCTCTTGAATATCTCAAAAAGTATTAGGCAAATCAAAAAATGTTTCAGACAAAAGTTGTTCATATTAATTAGTAGAATAAAATAGTATAATAAACAATAGGGAGTTCCATTTAAACAAATGGCGGCGACCTCCATATAATCATAAAAAATTAATTTTTTTGGAACATTAATTTTACCATTATATAGCCCTTTTAAAACCGTACAACTTTCGTCTGAAACATTTTTCCGTATCTCCCATATTTTTCGAGATATTTTACCGGTCCGGTATTTTTCCGTCACCCTGTATGGTAATTCTTCAGTATAGCTGCTCCACCTCCAAAATCAATCAAATTGGTCTCATTCGACGCGTTTTTCAACGAGAAACAACTTTTTCCTGAGACAAAATCGTTGCTCTGCCCTGCGAAGCGAGATATTAATTGTTAAAGTTGACAACTTTTAGAGTTAGGAAATCTGTCATACCGACGAAATGTAGCGACACAACATGGGTTTTCGACTTTCCACGTGAAGCGAGATCCACTCCACACCTCAGACATGGTTCGGGTAGGGTTATATCTTAACGAAGTGGAGCCCCCCCGAAGGGGGGGGGCGGAACGTACTATCTCCACGCATGTACTTCCACCATTGTACTGTTCCACATAGGTTTGCAACTTTTCACGTGAAGCGAGATCCACTCCACACCTCTGACATAGGGTGGGTAGGGTTATTTTTAACGAAGTGGTGCCCCCCCCGAAGGGGGGGCGGAACACACTGTCTCCACGCATACATTTTTCTACCCACATATAATCACTCCCCTCCACCAAATGTAGATAGAAAAATGTATGCGTGAAGACAGTGTGTTCTGCCCCCCTTCGGGGGGGCTCCACTTCGTTAACAATAAACCTACCCACCCTATGTCAGAGGTGTGGAGTGGATCTCGCTTGCTCGGTCAGTCTGCGCCGCGAGAAGAAGCGTGCGCGCGCGCGCGCGTGTGTGTGTTTGTGTTCAATCCGTACCGACCGTTGCGGGAGGGGGCAGGTGTGACCTTGTAAATGAAAATGGTAGTTTGTTTATGATTTTGAAGGTAGTTACACAGGCATTTTAATAAAAATTACTAAGAAAAAGTATTAAAATTTTTAGTTTTCAATTTGTTATATCTCCTAAACCAATGCCGTCCCCCACTTGATTCTTGCGGGGAATTACTCAGAAAACTCTCCCCTACAACATATCTAAGTGGCGAGGAAATCGGTGAGGTGTGACCTTTTCTGCATATTTACCAAAAGTACGTAAGTTTTGTCTGAAACTTTTTTTATTTGCCTAATACTTTTTGAGATGTTCAAGAGAAAATTTATAACTTTTTCAATGTTTAGCTTATGATATTTCGATAACTGTTTGTCAGAGGGAAAAGTAGTACAGGACTTTTTTACTTGATTTGGTCTCAGGAATATGCTGTCGCAATAGTGCTCTAATTATTGAAAATTTTTATGTATGTAAATTTGGTAGATGGTACAATACACAAAAATTTTCCATAATTGGAGCACTATTACAACAGCATATTCCTGAGATCAAATCAGGTAAAAAAGTCCTGTACTACTTTTCCCTCTGACAAATAGTTAACGAGATATCATAAGCTAAATATTGAAAAAGTTATAAATTTTCTCTTGAATATC
>NW_011959454.1:0-1791 GCF_000949405.1 Vollenhovia emeryi | reverse complement strand
GACGGTCGATGTTCAAGAATTCACGAACCCTGTCGACGTTTTCGTCAGTTTTTTTACGTCGAAGGCCTCCCTGCGCGTCGTTCGTCTTCGGCGTCCTCCCGTCCTTGAACGGCTTGTGCCACTCATAAATTTGTGTCCGGGACAGAACATCATCTCCGAAGGCTTCCTTAAGCAGGTCCTGGGTCTGGGTAAGTCTTTTTTAGTTTCACGCAAAACTTGATTGCGCAACGCTGGTCAATCGTTCGTTGCATTTTCACCACTCGAAAAACGTAACCGACTGCAAAAACAACCTTCGCGCGGAGGGCGATATTTACTCAACCGCTGCTCGCAGCGCATTGACCCGGGTCGTGCCTGAAAGAGCAAGGTCGGACGCACATCCCCTCCCCCACTCATTTTGTTTGGACGCCTGGAAGCCGCGCAGCGGCAAAAGTTCGGTTACTTTTCAATCGCACCATGTATACTGTCATATATGACAAACACATTATCATATACGATCATATATGATACACATGGTATCTTATATATGGACATTTTTCGTATATGAGCATATATGATTATATATGAACATATGTGGAAATTTTTTCCCGGGTAGTTTTATGTGTGCAATTATACATATTAGATATATAATACGGTTTAGTCGCGTGCAGCTATTCGACGAGACGCCGACTCGTCGAAAGGGAAGACTGCTCGTTTCTCGCTTCCTCGACGGAACCGCGATAATTAATTACCCGGTAGCCAATGAAATAAAATAAAGAAAAACGTTAAAAGTATTTTATATATAAAAATATGTAATATTGTCAAGTCTGAAAGAGCAGTCAAATTTCCTCAAAACATTGTATCTTTTGACTTTACTAATAAGTATTTGCTTGCAGAGGTCGGTGACCTCATTTACTTAATAGCACATTTGAATCCTCGTGACATTTATTATGTTATTATTATTATGTTCCATTCCAATTCAAAGCATTCTACTTCGAAATGGAGATTACATACGTATGCTAAAAATTATATTTTATATAATTATTAATCTGGTCAAATATCATACATAATAATATTGTATTTCAAGTACTATGTAATATAAATGAATATAATATTACATCAACTTACCAGAATCAATTTTTATGTTTGAATTGTTTTTTTTACTAGCATCTAGCCATTGCTGACGATTGTCAGTCTCCTTGGGGAATCTGAAGAATTTCAAACCTTTTGTGCTTGTGTGGTCTGTGCGGCTTGCACAATTTTTTATGCAGCACGTCGGCATGATTTCTGTAGGCACAGAAGACTTGTATAACACATAAATAAAAAAGAAAAAGTTATTAAATTAAGTTCTTTTCATACAAGATACTTACAGTGTCTTTTTACTGTCCTTTCACAATGTTCTTTATTGTCTTTTTGCAATATCTTTTTACTATCTTTTTGTATGTCTTTACTGTCCTGTCAGTTCCTATTTCACTTCACTCTACAAGAACAATTTTACACAACACAACACTACACAACACTACGCTATACTTTACAACACTACACTACACTATACTACACAACACAACACAACACAACACAACACAACACTACACTACACTACACTATTCTTCACAATAAATTTCGCTTCGCTTCACTTTATTTTGCTAACTGTTTATTTCACGCTTTGTAGTTCGTGAATAACAACTAACAGCTGATAGCAGCCATGATGCTTTTCAGCATTTGTGACCAACTCCTGATTGGTCATAGAGCGTCCATTACTTTGGACGAGTGCGCATCCACGGGAATGTTACACCTGGTATTATTACATCATGA
>NW_011959453.1:0-1791 GCF_000949405.1 Vollenhovia emeryi | reverse complement strand
CGTTTATTGAAGCTCTAAATAACCTTGCAAGAGGAACAATGTCCGAAAATGATATTGCTCTAATTAAATCTAGAGAAACCACAGAGGAACATGTTCCAAAAGATGCAATTAGATTATATGGTGAAAATCGCTTGGTAGATAGCTTTAACAAATTAAAAATTAATTCGGTAGATGGTGTAGCCTATGATTCAATAGCCAAAGATTCAATTTTAGGAAAAATAAGTAGTAAGTTGAGAAATAAATTACTTACATCATTAAAAAATAAAAAAAGAACAGAATGTGGAGGATTGGATTACCAAATTACGTTAAAAATTGGTATAAATTACATGATAACTTCAAATATAGATGTAGAAGATGGTTTAGTTAACGGAGCCTGTGGGAAATTGGAAAAAATTACGTTTAAATCAGGTACAGATGAACCAATGAAAATATGGTTAGATTTTAATAATGATAGGATTGGTGTTGGTAAAAGGAGACCATACCTGGGGTATTTGAATGAAAATAAGTTGAAAATGTGTTTGGTTCCGATCTCACAGGTATCTATTGTTTTGAATATTAATGAAAGAATGGGGTATCAGATCGTGAGAGAACAATTTCCTATCACGCCAGCCGAGGCTTTGACAATTCATAAAAGTCAAGGACAAACCTACGAAAAAATGTGTATTGATTTAACTGAGAGTTATCGTATGACAAGGGCAATGCTTTATGTAGCATTGAGTAGAGTAAAAAATTTATCAGAATTATACATTCTTGGTAATTTTAGAGCTCCAAAGAAGCCATCAAAAACTAATAATTTAGAATTAGAAATTAAACGACTTAAAGAAAAGAAATTATTAAAATTGTCATATTCAAAGGTTATAAAGGGTAATCGCTTAAAAATAATATATCAGAACGTTAGATCATTACATAAAAATTTTATAAATATATCTTGTGATAATTGGTATAAACAGGCAGATTTATTAATTTTTTCGGAATCGCAAACAATTGCAACGGATAATTTAATGTTAGAAGGATTTAATATTCTTTTCAGAACAGATAATAATGATATACGTTTACCAAAAGGAATAATATGCTTTATCAAAAAAGAGATGAATGGATTAATTGATAAACATATTCAAAAAGATGAATTTGTAAATGGGCAAAATCGGCATATTGACTTGATTCGCTTAATCATAAATGAGGTTGAAATTATTACCGGTTATAAGTCTCCGACAGTAACTAGAACTATGTTTATACAAGAATTGAGTAATATTTTAGGCCAGTCAGTAAGTAATGAAAGAATTGTAATAGGAGATTTTAATTATGACTCATATAATGAGGGAGGCTTTTTAGAAAGTTATTTAAATAAAATTCAATTTAAACGTGCACTTAACACAAAAATATCAACTACTAAGTTCAACACGCAGATAGATGTAATATTCATATCGGAAGGAATATTGAATTATACTGCTGGAGTATACGAAACATATTTTTCAGATCATAAACCAATTTACATTGGATTATTCGAGGAGAACATGCTATAGCATTCTCAAAGCTAATGATTACTGAAAAATTTATAAAAAAAAAATTATCTGAAAAAGACAATAGTAAGTTTATTGACCAATCAATTAACGTATGTTCTGGAAATAATAACATGTCATTTGAGATAGAGAAGAAAAAAGATGTAATATTAGATATGGAAAATGGTTACAACGATGAAAAACTATTGAATAAAATTTACTTTGAAAATGTAATACCTTTTTCAAATAATGAAACAAAAAAAAAGTATAACCAAAAAGTTGTTAAGTCATA
>NW_011959452.1:0-1790 GCF_000949405.1 Vollenhovia emeryi | reverse complement strand
GTCACATACCCCTAACCTAACCCCATGTAGAGTCACAGTTTGCTTAAGATTTCATGTTATAAACACTCCAAACCCATGTAGAGTTACAGTTTGCCTTAAGGATGTATGTTACTTAAGTTAAAATAGAGAGAAAAAGTTTAAAGTTACATGAGTTGTGCATTTATATATCATGAAAACCTGTGATAAATTTTAGATCAATTAACTGATTCGTTTTCAAGTTACTAATTTTGTAAATTTTTTGTACGTTCTAGACAACACGCTGTCTAAAATAGAAATATAAGGTATTATAAGACGTCTTATGATGTCACGTGTACAAGATGTCTTAATGATATCTATAAAATGTTTTATATCCCGATTTTAAACAACATATTGTTTGGAGATTGACGGATTATGAAACATTTGCATTTAGAATGTAATGAAAAATAAAGAACAATTCTCGAAAAAATTATGGTGTATAGAAAATACATTGGCACAAGTTTATGAAAAATTTTATAATAATTCACTTACTCGTTTTTGAGAAGAAAAAGCAAACTGCAGCAATCTCAAAGATTTTGACATTAGACTCTAAAGACGTGGCAACGTCGTACTACGCGCTGTATATGTATATGTATATAGCAGTACAGGCTGCGTTCCGATATTCACTCGCAGTACTGCACATCTATAATTTTCTATACTTTTCTATACTACTATATATATACATTTTTACTTTTGAATGATGACAGCTGTCTTAGGCTATGTGATTATGTCGGACCACCATCGCGGGTTGCTTGGCAGTTCACTGCAGCCCAATGGTTTATGTATTGTAACACATAAAATTTACATACACAAAAATTTTCAATAATTGAAACACCATTGCAACAGCATATTCCTGAGACTAAATCAAGTAAAAAAGTCCTGTACTACTTTTCCCTCCGACAAACAGTTATCGACATATTATAAGCTAAACATGTAAAAAGTTATAAATTTTGTCTTGAATGTCTCAATAAGTATTAGGCAAATAAAAAAATGTTTCAGACAAAAGTTGTTTATATTAATTAGTAGAATAAGATAGTATAATAAACAATAGGGAGTTCCATTTAAAAAAATGACAGCGACCTCCATATGACCATAAAAGATTTATTTTTCGAAAATATATTTTTCATTATATAGCCCTTTTAAAACCGTATAACTTTTGCCTGAAACATTTTTCTCTAAAATGTTCTATTTCCGAAATAAAGGGGCTCTGTACGGGTGGTCTGAATCACCCTGTATATAAATATTCCGACCACCGTGGTGTCTCAGTTGGCTTGAAATGGCAACAGTTAACTCTTGTAAAGAACGATATTCTTGCGTGCGTAAGGACCTACGTTACTTTGCTGTTCTGCGAAAGCAACACGCCGCGCGTGGACTTGGTCGTTCTGCGAAAGCAACACGCCGCGCGTGGACTGCCGATTTACGAAAGCAACAAGCCGCGCGTGGACTTTGCCGTTCTGCGAAAGCAACACGCCGCGCGTGGACTGCCGTTTTTTTACAAACTGAAAATTTCAAAAAAAGTGTCAAAAATTCCTATGTCCAAAATGCGTTTCTCGACCTCGCGAACATACTGAGATATGAAATTAGGGGTCCAATTTTTCAAAGTCAGTGGGACTTGGAAAAAATTTTTCAAAAATTTTTCAAACATATTTTTCTCGAAAACTGTTCCATAGATTGTCATCTCCATTTTTGTATGGCTAGTCCTCGTCGAGGACTATAACATATATTTTTTTCAGATCAATCGACGGACTAGTTTTTTTTTAATTAATTTTAAAAAA
>NW_011959451.1:0-1790 GCF_000949405.1 Vollenhovia emeryi | reverse complement strand
CCGCACCACGGTACGCCCCCCTCGGGGTGCTTTCACAGGGAGCGTACGGTGCGTAGCGTAACCTGCGTATCGCCAATCACAGGACTAGTTCAACGGAATTATTGAAACGGTTCTATCAGCATGATCCTGTGATTGGTGATACGCAGGTTACGCTACGCAATTTACGCTCCATGTGAAAGCACCCTTAGGGGCTTTCACATGGAGCGTAAGTTGCGTAGCGTAACCTGCGTATCGCCAATCACAGGACTAGTTCAACGGAATTATTGAAACGGTTCTATCAGCATGATCCTGTGATTGGTGATACGCAGGTTACGCTACGCAATTTACGCTCCATGTGAAAGCACCCTTATTGGTCAAATTTCAATTCAATCTCAATGGCCACGGGTGCTTTCGCGACGTAGATCAAAATGATCCGGATCAATATGATCCGTGCTATGATTGGTCAAATCTGAAATTTCGTAGCATCACATTGAAATTTTATTCAATGAAATTCCAGATTTGACCAATCATAGCACGGATCATTTTGATCCGGATCATTTTGACCTACGTCGCGAAAGCACCCCACGTTCAGCAGACACAACTGTTGAATGAGCGCTCAGTATGATTGGTTAATACTTTTAGATCCAGCCAATCACACTCACTCAACAGTTGTGTCTGCTGAACGCGGCCAATCTGTGTCGCTTGCTGGAAAGCACCCTACACATGTCGTTGCGTCGACCAGTGACTAGCGTAGTAGCCGGTCTCTGAGTTCGCACTGGTTCGCGCTTCCGCCGTGGACTGACGTTCTCTTTTAGTAAAATGGCACCGAAGCCGAAGCCGACGGAGAAGGCAGGTAGGATTTGAGGACAATTCATCGCGGTCACCCTCGTTTCCTCCGAATATGCGTTTCACTGTAACAAACGGCGGTCCGCGTCGATCAACGCGGACGAAGCGGCGTCGCGACGCGTCACTCGCGGTCGACGTAAGCGACGCGGTCCGTGACCATGTGGTCGAGGCGCGCACACGTTTCTCCAGCGTCGTGTTCACGACGGTCCTCGGCGGGGGAAACGTGTCCCGCATAATTTTACTCGCCGATTTTCCGCGAGTCGCACCCGCTGCGCGACGTACCCGGCCGCCGATTTCACTCGATGCGGCATATTCGCGTGTACCATAACCTATCAAGTAGAGAACCGGATTTTAGCTCGCGAAGACGAGCAGACGTATCAGAAAGCGAACTTAAATTCAAGGCTGGTATTCATAGTCCGTTCTTATAATTAAGATCATCTTAAATACACTCTTAATGTGTTTTTAACCAATCGCAGAGCCGTATTAGCTTCTTAAGACAACACTTAAGATGATTTTAAAATAAGAATCAACTATGAATACCGATCTAAGTTTAGACGAAAGTGTGACTCTCTCGAGTTAAGGCAAGGACTCGGAAGCGCGAGTTTCACCTATTGTCGTTTTCGAGAATCGCGTGAGCTTCAAGCGCACTCTCGGTCCTCTTGACGTGTAGGCTGGTCTACAATACATGGAGTAAGCTGGAGTAAGGAGTAGGAGTAAGGAAATAAATCCATTTTATTTCTTACTCCTACTTCAGCTCTTAGGCTTACTCTCGGTGAATCAAAATGCCATCAATCATGGCATTTTGATTCACCGAGAGTAAGCCTAAGTCCCAGTCTACAATAGATGATTTAAGCCCTAAGCTTTAAGAAATTGGCCAATCACGGTCAAGTATGAGTAGAATGCGCGACTGTGATTAGTCAATTTCTTAAGGCTTAAGGCTTAAATCTCTATTGTAGACTGGGACT
>NW_011959450.1:0-1790 GCF_000949405.1 Vollenhovia emeryi | reverse complement strand
AATTGTTAAAGGGTGGAAGATGTCTTGAAATCAACTCGCGAGAGCCAAGACGAGATTTTTAACATCTAGCGAAAGTCCCTCAGAATAATAATAAAAAGGTAAAAATAATAAGGGAGGAAGGAGGTCGTCGAACCGAAACAAAATAAAATAAAGGAAACGAGTGACTTACTACTTATTGCGGTCGATGTTCTGGAAAATCTTTTGTCGGAGGCGGGTGGCTCAGGCAGGTGGTCCGTCGGCCGAAATCGCGCACTGATTTTATTTGAACTGGATGATTTGATGTAAAAGAATGTTGACTTGAACTTGGATATAAAGAAGTAATTTGAAGAGTCGCCGAGCGAGGTGCGTTGGTGGATTCGGGGCTGCCAAAGAGGCTGAGGCAGCAGGCTCTGGGTTTATATATGATTTTTCGGGAGTGGATCTTGGTCATGGGACGTGGAAGGAGATTTTGGATATTAGGTTCTTTATTGGTGGACTGTTGGGAGGGGTCAAGGAGTTGTCTTCCTTATTGGCAACCCGACCATTAAGTCGTTGTCGCCCTTAGATATTTATTTATGGGCATCATTTCCTTCAGCGACTTTCGAAAAAATCCCGAGTTTCATTTTTGGGTCAAGTTTTGGTCAACATCTGAATCCCCTTTTAGTGTCTCGGATCGTAATATTTTAGAAATCTGAATTTTGAATTTGCCGTCTGAAAGGGCCTGATCCCATCTGTCTTTTGTTTCTCCCCTTTTTATTGTCTCAACGGCTATCGACCAGCAACGATTAGGGCACTTTACGTTTCGAGTTTCGAAAAGTGAAACTCTGGCAATAAATTTTTGTGGGGAGGAGACTCATGCATTGGCTAGTCGATATCCGCTGATTTCTAAAATTTTGGTTTCCATAGGGAAGAAAAAACACACATGTGTTTCTTATGGTTTTTTGAAAGAGAGAAATCGTGGAGTCCGCAGGACGTAACACTGTCATACTTAGGTGATTTTGCGCACGACATTGGTTAGCGGGTTGTACTGAACCACTCGATCGTGTATAATGAGGCAGTACGCAGTGGTATTCGCATGTACATTCTCTTTACACTCAAATTCCAATCTCACGTCCACAGTCGCGCTCTTGACCGATTCGTTTTGTCGAGAACAATCGATGGCCACAAACGGGCCATATTCTAGTAATTGTTGACAGTGAGACCAGGTGCAAGATCATCGTTTCCGCAATAGCTCTTCCGGAATCGTGAAAACGCATCATACAGACTCGACCATTTGCTTTTATCGAAATGCAGATTCATATCGTCATATGGATAACATTCCGAGTTCAGATAGAGTTTTACGTTGCTCAATTTGCAGTGATTGAATTGACTCACATTCTCAGACATGATATTCTTTCGATTTGTTTGCAGAGCGAAAATAACATACCGCGGCTTCTCGAGCTGAGTAGCCGTTTTAATAGCCCACGAATGCTTAGTCGTCTGCTGCAATAGTGGAAACTCATAGAGATCCCATGATCGAAAACCCATGTTAAGGTATTGTCCGCTTTCCAAAGCACGCAGCATCGATAGCTTGTTCACCTCGTTTAACAGCACATGCGGCATTCGCCATTGTATCTTGAATATTTCAAGCTGCGGCTCCAGTACTATAGCTCCAAACAGACAATTGTTGTCGTTGCGCGATCGTATTAAAATCAATTCGTGACGAGCGTTAATCACCACGCGTTTGTAATCTTCACAGAATCCCAATAGCATGCTGAGCGGTACGCAAACATTGAAATCTCCCTTCCCATTGTTCGACACATCCCAGCCGG
>NW_011959449.1:0-1790 GCF_000949405.1 Vollenhovia emeryi | reverse complement strand
ATCAAAATATTTTTCAAAAATTGATTTTCTAATCAGACTCACGGGGCTCCCCGTATCCACCAACGCGCGAAAACATTTGTTATCATTACAAATACTATATACATTTACGAAAGGTACTTCCCGCTCAATCGCATGGATGTTCTCGGTCGCGCTGTCCTCCCTTGGATTGGATCCCTCCGCTGCTTTGTCCGCTGCCGTCGCTTGATTTTGCATCACCAGGTTCAAGGTTGGTTTCGCTGCCGGGTTCCTTTTTGGGCATGCCGCGCTGAAGTGTCCCGCTTGCCCGCAGATGAAACAGGTTGCATTCGCCTTCCGACAATCCTTCACCACGTGACCGGTCTTCTTGCAGTATGTACATTTTATTTCCGTCCTTTGGTCGGCCGGATTCGTTGTTGATCCCATTACCGGGCCTTGTCGCCGTGGAACGATGCTGTCTTCCGATACTCTGCGCATATACTCAATAAACTCCGGGACAGTTTTAACCCAAGAATTCAAGGCAAACCTTCGGAGTGATAGATCCTTTACGCCGTCTGCTAGCAGCTCCACCTTTTCTTTTTCCGTTAGCGTTAAGAGCTGCATGAGCTTTAACTTGTCCTCGGCATAATCCACAAACTTCTCGGATTGCGGTTTCCAAATTCGGCCGTTCACTCTCGCCAGCGTCATGGTTACGGTTTCCTTCCGCTCGAAGTAAGACCGCAGGTGAAATTTAAAATTCTCCCATGTCGCCACCGATTCGACCGGTTGCCGATTATGCCAGTCAAGCGCTCTTCCACTCAGCTGGTTAACCGCTGCCAGCACTAGCACCTCATCTGCGACCCGGTACAATCGCCCGATACTGCTTATTCTGTCCAGCCATGTGATCACGTTCTCGTCTTCCTTGCCTGTAAATTGTGGAATTAATTTCGCCGTGAATTTAACCTGATTCCAGTTTTGAAACGTAGCGCCGTGCCACCCGTTCCTTAGTACAGGCGATGCTTCGTTTGCTTCATTCGGACTCCTATTTCCACCATCAGCTTGATTCTGCCTTGCTTCAAGGGCTTGTAAAACCACTTGCACAATGTCTTGAATATTTGCAGAGCCTCCCTGCCCGGCTCGTAGCAGACCTGTGTTGGATCCCTCATTCGGGTTATTTCGCGATCCCTGCGGTTCCTGAACGTTCGTCCCCTGTTCACCAGACGCTCGATTCTCCGTCACGATTACCTGATCCCATCCATTTCTTTCGAAATGCTCCGCGAGGCGTTCCAATAATGCGGCGCGTGTACCCGACAACTCTACATTTTGTTGACGCGCAAGCTCCCGCAGACCGTCTACCGTAAATTGTTCCAGTTGAACACGACTCATTTTCGAAAATTCTTGATACTACTCGCCACGTATCCGCGAACCAAATATTTGTCGGCCGTGTCGTGTTTGCTCCGACTTGTGAGTTTAGCGGATTCCTGAGATGTTGTCGAGACGATCGGTATACATAGGTCGTCCTTCGGCAATGGAATGTTCGACGATGCTTTGTCTTCTCGTTCCTCCGAAATTTTCCGTATTAAGAAAAAAAAGTTTCTTACTTGCACCAGCTCCTCTAGCAGCCGTGTGAACAATAATTGCCTCGTACTTAACAAACTGATCCTGGATAATCCCACTTCTGAGAAAATATGCAGCTGTAAGGATTCTTGCTCTGGATGGCTTACGGATTTTCAACGAATACAACGTGTCTTTATTATTCAATCGTGGATTAATACACTTTTCTCCTCTGATGACTCCCGGCACGCTCACCGGAGTTATACTTCGAAGCACGCTCG
>NW_011959448.1:0-1790 GCF_000949405.1 Vollenhovia emeryi | reverse complement strand
AAGGCTATTGGAGGTGGGTGCGATAACCTAAATAATTACCAAAACACGTAAGCGACAATGTTGAACACAAACTCCGAGAATTGGGATTTAGTACCTTATTAACAGTACCCAAAAAATTAAACTGTCTCATAAGAAAAGAAAAAGATCCATTAAAACACGACTAAAATGTTGAAATAGTGTATAAAATTGACTGCAAGAATTGTAACGCTTCCTATATCGGACAAACCAAGCGACACCTCAAAACTCGCATAAATGAACATCTTAAAGACATCAAAAAGATAGAATCAAATCACTCAGTAGTCAGCAAACACCGCACCACCTACGATCATGACTTCCATTGGTCATCTCCAAAAATCCTACACCACGAAAGAAATGCAAGGAAAAGAGAGATTGCCGAAATGTTTTACATTAAAAAAACTGACGAAACCATTAATTTACAAAATGACACAGAAAACTTAAACTCAATATATGACCACTTTATCTCTCTAACATACCGTTACGGACCCAGTTTTTGATCAGAACCCAATTCTTTATCAACTTATGACATAAATGATAATATTTAAGTATTTTTAATGAACCTTAATTTGAAACAATTTACAAATAAAAATTTACTATTTTACAATGCACATGTGAATTTAAAACTTATAAGCAAAACGTATTCTTTTTAAAAAAAGCATCGGAAAGTTAGGCAGTTTACGATTTGACTCGGATCGAAGTCATGTACGTACTATTGTCGATAATAAGCAGACAGTGACAGAGTTTCATGAATTTCTATGATTTATGGATGATTTTGAGGTAGCTAAATAATTTTAATTATAATATAACATTTTCGACATTAAATAACAAGAGTTTTAAGTACTTAATAGTATTATTTATATTAAAAAACTAAGTGATCAATTATTAGTTCCATTTTTTTGCGTTTCCACAATTCTTGATCGTTCAATCAAACGATAGGTTAGTTTGCTTACATCTTTTTAACGGAAAACTTTAAGTTGTAGCAGTAAATAATTATGGTTAATTTAGCTTTTTTTAATTAAATAAGATCTTTTGCTGACAATTAAGTAATTTTTATCTTAGTTTTAAATCAAAACTGAAAACACTAATGACAAGATTTTTAGGTTATAGTAATATATATTAAAAAATTTTGTAATTCAATTTGTTGAAAACTATAATATGTATAACTGATAATGTATCGTCGAAACCTCTCCAACATGGAGAGATCTCGTGGTTTCGTATGTTCTCGGTTGGGTCGGGAAGAAAAAATCGAATGCGTATTTTTGAGCCAATGGAAGAATTCCTTTATTGGCTCGTGGGGAAAAGCCTTACGGCATAAAAACCCCAATGATCTCTAATCGAGTGTGTGTGTTGTACAACAGGTAAAAATCGTGTATGTATCAATTGCGACGGGGCCCCGCGATAATGCAGAGATTCTCGCGCCAAGTATGACCACGAGATGAATCTCGTACCGAGTCCAGGCTCGGTTACTACGGATCACGAGACACAATAGTGTCTCGCGCCAAGTGTGACTGTTGTTAATACGATTGGCAATCGGATCGATCGCTACTCTCAAGGGACTGAAGCGAGTCACGGTTAGAATATGGAAGTTAATCGAACGATCTCGAATCAATCGGGTACCCGAGCACTTCACTGTTCACCGAAGGATATCGTACTGCGCGCCTCATCACGCTCGTTGCCCCCTTCTATTAGAAAATCGGCGGCTCGGACTCCCCCCTCCCCGCCACGGGCCCACGACGGCAGCGCGGACCCACGACCAAAAAGCGAAGGTCGCG
>NW_011959447.1:0-1790 GCF_000949405.1 Vollenhovia emeryi | reverse complement strand
CCCGGAAGTCATGCGTTGCAATTCCCGGGTGGCCCCAGAAAGCGCAGAGAGGTCCACCCCCGGTGGTTTTAGTGCGGTAGGCGTCTCCGTTGCACTACTGGCCTTGGGTTGTCAATTGCCTTGCCCAAGTGCCAGGGAGACGAGTCCCACACACCACCCCCTCCCGTCCCAGCGGGAGCGGGGTGACGGCCCATGAGGGTTTCCACCGGGTAAACAAAAAAAAATATAATATAAAGCTTAATATAAAGCTAGCAGCGCCACGAGTTTTTCTTAAATGGCACGGGGTACAAAATTATTTTTGGTGGTACAAATTAGTACAAAATAAGTACTAAAAAATCCAACAGGTCGCATTCGATTTTGCTGATTTGGTCCTGCCAACTTGAGAGAGCTACAAATATTACAAGTATTTTAAGAAATTTTAAAATTGTTATACACTATTGCTTTTCCAGTTTGTTGTTGTAAAATTTATTAATGAAAATGAAGATTACAATGAGGAAGATGACACTTTACTTGAAGTTGGCCTTACTAAATGGCTAACAGAAAAATTACATGATGATATTACAGAAATTTCTTGGCCACCTAGATCTGAACAGGGCATTGCACTGAAAAGAAAATTAGATACACATCCTTCATGGCCGATATATAATGTTGTTTTAAAACCTTATTATTGTATATTCTTGGTACATGTGTTCTTTTTTGTTTATAAAGTTATTAATTGTTCTTTTAATTGCATTTTTTAGATACACTTTTGGATGCACGGCATGCACTGAATAGATATGTTATGTCTTCCAATTATGAAACGGAACATGAATTTGGTCGAGGCAAACGTAAAAAGATTAAACGGCAATTGTCATGTGATGAATTTTTTTCAACAGATGTGAGAAAAAACAAGAGATTTAAAAATATTTCAACTTCTGATGATTCAGATTTCGATGAAAATGATGGTGCTAAACAAGAATTTAGATGTAAACGAAGTGCTTCTTCTCCACCACCTATCTCCTTATCACAAAATGATAAAGCTGAGGAAAATACTAAAGATAGCGAAACAAGATCTAAAATATTACAAAAGAATAAAATAAAAGAGAATAATAATACAACATCTCATCAAAATACCAAATCTCACAAGGCTCTTCTACTTACAAAAATATGTCAAGCAAAAAAGGACACTTCCGCTGAGAATAAAAAGAAAATTTCAGTTATCATAGACAAAGCAAGGCAAAGACAAAAATGTTCGATAGAAGACAATGTAAGTTTAGTCGACATTAACCGCCCAGTGTTTTAATACAGAAAATTTGTTGCGAAAAATATTACCTCAGCCAGGGTTTGAACCTGGACTTCCCTACACTCTAGGCAGGCGTCTCACCAATTCGACCGCTGAGGTATTGTATGACACACATGCCTCAGCGGTCGAATTGGTGAAACGCCTGCCTAGAGTGTAGGGAAGTCCAGGTTCAAACCCTGGCTGAGGTAATATTTTTCGCAACAAATTTTCTGTATTAAAACACTGGCCGGTTAATGTCGACTAAAAAAGCTTGATTATTAATAGATGTAAATAAGTTTAGATGTGAGTTAATATGTAGATGTAAGTTAAGTCCTAAAATATCTTTTTAGGAAAATATAGTATCTGATGCTGCAGAGGAAAATATTGATCCTAATATTCTACGCCAAGATTTTTTGAAAAATAAGGATATAGAAAAAATGTTAACAAAAAATAATGCGTCTGAAAAGACAAGTGCAAAATCGATAAGTCTAGAGAACCCAAGTACATCAAAGGATTGTACATATAAATA
>NW_011959446.1:0-1790 GCF_000949405.1 Vollenhovia emeryi | reverse complement strand
GTATAGTGTACATACGATTAAACATTCAACTCATTTTAAGAAACGGAATCGTAGTCACTCTCGCCACGTTGCACGTCCTTTCTCACCCCCCAATCCACTCGCAGCGCTCACGGAGATTTCGCGATCATTCGATCTCATGACGAGATTCGAATGTGAGGAAATTTCCCAAACAGACGTAATGTCGTATACGAGATCCAATTTCGGCGATGTAATGATACAAAGTAGGACTGGCCAGAGGAACTAGTAGTCTCCTAAATTTTTAATAAAATTTTTGTTCTATATGGGTGTATTGTTACTAAAGTACAAACTGAAGCGTTTATTGGCACCTCTAAGGCTAATGCAAAATGAGCAAATATAACATTCCAAATGCTCCTAGGTTACGAGGCTTGGATATACTATCGTACTGATGAACTGTAATGAGCATATATTCATTGTCTCACTTTTAATCGATGCATAATCCACATATTATTCTGCAGAAATAGCAAGAATATGACTATATAGAACATATATTTTGCCAAAAGTCATTAAAATGTACTAGATTTCATTGCCGGTCCTGTTTTTTGACGTTACATCGCGGAAATCGGATCTCATATGTGACGTTACATAATAACTTTTGAATTAAAACTTGCTTCCTGTGGCTACACTGATGCACTAGTCCAATAAATTAGGCCGGTATTCATAGTCCAAGCTCAAGACCTGTCTATTCACTCATACTTGACGCCGACTGAACGTATTTTTAAATAATTTCTATATGCAATCGTTTGTATTTCGTATGTAGACGTTTCTAGTGTAATTAGAAAGGTTTGTGAGTCATTCGTTTGTTTGTAATTAATTAATTATTTTTCCACCGTATACTTAGCGCAATAGATAAATTAGATAAAATTTTTATATGAAATCGGTGGTATTTCGTATGAAGACGTTTGAGTGCAATTAAAAAGGTTTGTGAGTGATCCAGATAATTTTAATTAAATATTTATTAAATGGAAGTTAACCGGATTCAAAATTTAATTGATTTCCTATTTATGATACTGAATGATTTAAGACATTAGAATTGCTTGTCACGCCATTTCAGGATGTCTAGACCGACGGGTTGTGAAAATAAACGTTTTAATATAAGCGTTGTGTTAAATTTATGGATAATATAAGTTCCATAAATCGCCTGTAAACTGCAATAACAACTACATCTGAGAAAGTTGATATGTCTACTCAGACTCAAAGGTAAATGGTTTAGGAAAATTAATTTATATGAGTTGTTTTTGTTTTGATTATATTAATCATTATTTGTTATAACTAGCTATCCATCTCTCGCGACGTTCAAGCTGCAAATACGTCACGGAAGTTGCCCTCCTCAGACGAAGTGTAATGAACTGCAGGAACATTTGTCAGCGTTTAGTAACAAGGTATTGTCATACATTAATTAACATGAATGTTATTACGATAGTAAGTACAAACGTAATCGCACTAGTATCATAAATGTGCATTATTCTTGCAGAATAGCGTGATAAAAGAGGAAGTTACACGACTACGGATTGTCATATTACGTACAAGCGCGAAGGAGTGTGATGTATGTCGACAGAGCCATTAATAGGAGACATCAAGCGTGTCAAACCATACCGAACAACGTATTGCGATTTTGTGGCACGAGCAGTGGCACAATCGAAGTAAAAGAAATTGTTGGACATCGCTAAGGGTCACAAGGGTCAGATTATAAATAAGGAAATGAATTAAGTGTCAGATGCGTCGAGCGCTGTACTCTCCAAATTCCTTTATATAATCGGATACATTGTCAG
>NW_011959445.1:0-1790 GCF_000949405.1 Vollenhovia emeryi | reverse complement strand
AATGTTTAAAGAAATAACGAATATAGGGTCTTACCAACAGTTTTTTAAAAAAACTAAACAAAAATTTTAAGTTTTAAATTCCCATAGGAAACAGAAAAGATTCATAAAGAGTCAATGAGAAGGCTTCATTTTAACAATCAATTAATCAGGCACAGTTTATTGGTTTTAAAATTTATTACTATTTTGATACCGTATACTGTTTATCGTTTATGGATACTGTTTATGAAAACATTGAAACTTTGCACAATCAAAACATTTAATACACTAATTGAGTTTGCAATTTTCTAAGCGGATTTTGCGCGCCCGCTCTTTGGCCCTTCACTGATAAACAAACTTCGCGCACCCGCTATTTTTCCCATCGCGACCTTCGCGGCCTTCGCCCACCTCGCGCGAATAACATATACTAACATAACCTAACCTAACCCTAAATTTTCCAATATGACAAGCATTCGTATATAAGATGTAAATTTTTGAAAAATAAATCAGTCACGTTACTATACTCATTGTGCTCGTCACCACGCTCTGCAATCTAAGTTCCACTAGTAAGAACATGAGTTTTTCCGTAACCTACCGGGTGTTATCAGAGGTGCTTATGACTGGCCGGGATTTTAATGAATGGCTCGAAGATAGTTATAGTTTATCGGAAGAAGAAAGGAGATATCTCACGTGAGATAAGTAACAGGTACGTAACAAATAAAAATCTTAAATTTTTGCTTCCTCATAGAGGAAGCTTT
The DNA here is from genome assembly GCF_000949405.1 of Vollenhovia emeryi. Lineage (NCBI taxonomy): Eukaryota > Metazoa > Arthropoda > Insecta > Hymenoptera > Formicidae > Vollenhovia > Vollenhovia emeryi. The sequence continues at coordinate 1,056 of NW_011959445.1, read as the reverse complement.
TTTCTTATTTTTGATATACGGACTCACAAAATTTTTTTGTTAAAACAATGCATAGGCCAATTTGCTTTAATTTGCCTTTTTGTATTTTTTATTTTAAACTATTGCTGAGCTATCTAATTTTTTAGAAAAAATAGCCCTTTTCTTTTTGATCATCGATATCTCAGTAACCAATGATTGGACAGAGAAAGTAAAGGTAGTTTCAAAAACAGAACTAAATTTTTTTCTCAAATTTGTTTTACAATTTTGCTTTAGTTACTCGTTAAATTTAAAAAACAAAATTGAACAAAATTAAACTTTTTTATTTTTCTTGAAATGTTGAATTTTTATATCTTTATCTTTTTCTGAAACATTAGTCAATATTGCCCCTTGAATTTCTAACTGATTTTCAATTTTATTAAAGAAAGCATAAGAAAAATGTTTAAAATTTATTAAAATTTAGTTTAAAAAATTTTTTTTAATTTGTAATAAAAAAGAAAGAATTTAAACATTTTTTTCTTGCATTATTTCTTAGGATTGCGTAATAAATCAAAAAATTTTACAAGTATTACAGATAGTAATCGTTTTTCTCTTTTTTATCAGGCAACCAAGAAAGTTCGTGCGGTTTTTAAAACTGCCGCTACTTCTCGTGCTGTAATAATCCTATCTACCGCTAAGGGCACATATATTAAACATTTTCTGAAAGTTTATTTATCGGCACGTCGGCCAACGTAGAGAACAGGTCGCATTTTACAGTGAGAGTTCAGAAATTCGAAGTTAAGTATGTCTGTGTCCAACGCAGTTATTAGGGCTTGTTTATTGTACTGTACCCCCTCCGAACGCTCCACATATTTTTCTTGCTGCTTCGGCACCTTTTGTGCCCAATTTGAACTCGTACAATAAACAAGCCCTAATAACTGCGTTGGACACAGACATACTTAACTTCGAATTTCTGAACTCTCACTGTAAAATGCGACCTGTTCTCTACGTTGGCCGACGTGCCGATAAATAAACTTTCAGAAAATGTTTAATATATGTACCCTTAGCGGTAGATAGGATTACTACAGCACGAGAAGTAGC
>NW_011959444.1:0-1789 GCF_000949405.1 Vollenhovia emeryi | reverse complement strand
TGTCTCCACGCGATGCTTGCTAGATGAAAACAGTTGAAATATATTGATGAGACGACCTACAGGAGATGCAACTCCACCGATGGTGCCCTACCGAGAGCCTATGGACTGCCGAAAATACATAAATCAGGTTGCCCGCTCCGGATTATTGTCTCGTCGGTCAATACTCCGCTTCATGCATTTTCCACCCTTTTGCACAAAATTATTTATTCTGCAGTTCCTAAACCGAATAGTCATATCTTAAATAGTTTCAAATTAGTTAACAAATTAAATGGACTCCATATAGATAACGATTTTGATATCATTTCATTGGATGTAATATCTCTGTTCACGAACGTACCGATTGAGTTAGCGGAAGAGAGCATAGTGAAACGATGGTACCACATAAGAGACAAATGTTCAATTCCTTGTGATGAATTTCTGCTGGCGATTCGGTTTGTCTTGAATTCCACATATTTTTCATTTAACAACACATACTATCAACAAACTTTCGGCACTCCTATGGGCTCTCCACTATCTCCGATTATTGCTGACATAACAATGCAGGACCTTGAAATTAGAGCACTTGAGATACTGCCATTTGTCCCTCCATTTTATGTTAGATATGTGGATGACTTCGCGTTGTCGGTTCCCTCTTCGTTAAAGGCCGTCACTCTAAGCACTTTCAATTCGCTTCATAAGAGAGAGACAGTTCACGATGGAGGAGGGAGCCGACAAACGATTGAATTTCCTCGATACCACAATATGCGTCATTGATGAATTTATCGAGTTTGATTGGTATCATAAACCGACTTTCTCCGGCAGGTACCTTAACTTTTCGTCGTCTCATCCCGCTTGTCACAAATTGAGCACCATCAAATGTTTAACCGACCGTGCATTATTTTTGTCTCATCCAAGATGTCATCAAAAAAACCTTAGGTTCGTGGTAGACGTTTTATTGGAGAATGGATATCCGCTCCCTCTCATTTTCCAAACAATAAGAGGGAGATTAAAAACAATATATAAAAATCAAAAGTCTGGCTCCACTAATACAATTAACTCAAACACTAGTGACACTCAAAACGGTAAAAGATTTTTCAATATCCCCTATATACCTAATGTTTCCGAGAAGTTTAGACACATAGTTCAGGACCTCAATCTGAGCTTATCATACACTGGTCTCCATAAACTTAGACGCTTCATCAAAGTACACAAAGATCCGCTCCCAACTCTGTCACGTAGCAATGTAGTTTATAAAATTTCTTGCCAAGACTGCAACGCTTCTTATGTGGGCCAAACAGGTAGACTTTTGTCTACAAGAATCAATGAGCACCGTAAACATATGAATAGGAACACGAAACAATTATCAGTTATCACGGAACATAGACAATCTGGCCACGAGTTTGATTGGGAGGGTGTTGACATCTTGGATGAAGAACCATTTCTCTATAGGCGTCTCATCTCGGAAATGATTTTCATTAAGCGCCAAACGAATAGTCTCAACGTACAGAATGACACGGAGCTCCTGGGTGACTTATATAACCTCATCATTCAGGATCTCAGCCGAGTTTAAATTTGTTTTATTAATTATTCTTTTTCTTATTTATTTATTTATTTATTTTAATTATTTATTTATTGTTAGTTACTTGGTTTTATCAACTCTGGACTTTAATTGCGTTTAATTTTTGACTATTTACCAGTTTATGTGAATTTATTTAATTTTTTCGTGTTAATTTTACTGTCTTATGTCTTGACCTCATTCTTTCATTTAGATGTTCAGTTTTTTCGGTGTCGTTCCGTGTTTTTTTATGGG
>NW_011959443.1:0-1789 GCF_000949405.1 Vollenhovia emeryi | reverse complement strand
GAAAACTCTCCCCTACAACATATCTAAGTGGCGAGGAAATCGGTGAGGTGTGACCTTTTCTGCATATTTACCATTACTTGAACCGACACCGCGGAAATTAATTTTATTTTCTCGCAACGGGGCGTTCAATCTACCGTGGCATTCCGCGCGCATTAGGCACATGTCGCTTCCGGTATCGATCATCGCTAAAATTTTACAGTTATTTATACGCGCATTTTTATAATATTTACCGTCGCAATATCCGCTTACCACGCAACTAGTTTTTTCGACGCTCGCCTTCCCGGTGCACTTCGCCGCCACGTGCCCACGCTCGCCGCAACTGAAGCACTTTACGCCGTTCTCCTTGGTCGGGCAATTCGCACTCAGGTGATTTTGTCCTCCACAATTGTAGCAACGTCTCTGATCTCGGCGATTCCACTCTCCTCCGTCGCTTCCCCGCTGCTTCGCTCCTCCGTGGGGCCTCTGCGCTCCGCGCTCCGCCGCAGCCGCGTCCGGCCGTCCCGTCGGAACGACACCGCTCTCTCGCTGTCCTTTCGGCCGCAAAGTTATTTTTTCGAAGGCCCTTAACAAAGATGCCGTCGTCGTGAACCCCTGAATTCGGGCGTGGTCCTGTAAGTTTAGGTCTGATATGCCGTCCACGATGTAATCTATGAGGTCGTCATTCTCAATCGGCACCTGCTTCGCCAGAATGATTTTATCGTGCATGTATGCACCGAAGGTTTCGCCTCTCTTCCAGGTCCGTCCTTCGAACTCCTTCTATCGGACCAGCTTATTCGGGCGATGGTCGAACATAGCTTTCATAGCAACGAGTAGATCGTCCGTCGACATTTCTATGTGCTCGGGCTTCGAGCGGAACCACTCAGCCGCCTTGCCCTTGAGCCTCGCGCCTATCAGAATTTTTGCCATTTCGTCTTGCAGCCCGTAGGTCGCCACGAGGAGTCGCACCTGCTTCTCCCAGATCTCCCACGAGCTGCTTACTCCATCAAAATGCGCCAATAATTCGGCGATCGCCGTTATGCTCGGCCGCGCCGCCGCCCCGGTCGTCCCCGTCGGATTCGCCGCTCGCCGTTCCTCCGCCTGATCCATCCCCCGCTCGGGTGCCTATATTCTCTCCTGCTCTCTCTCTCTCTCTCCCTCGCTCGAAGGAACTCCGTTTCCCGCCGCGTCAACGCCAGCTCTCTCTCCAAAAGCTCCTTTTCCCTCTTCAGCATCTCCATCTCTCGCACCGATACTCCCGCCTCTCCCACGGGTGCCTCAGGTGCATTCGGATCTTCGGCACCGCCCGCATTCGACTCATCACCGAGCCACTCGCCCTCAGGATCTTCCTCCATCAGTCGATTCATAAGCTCGATTTTTGAGCCAACCACACTCAATCCACGAGCTTTTAATTTTTCCTTGAGTGCCGCTACTGTAAAATCAGACAGATCCCTCGCAGTACTCATCTCTTCGTCGACTCGCAGAAACGTCAAACCCGCATCCGACTCCACCACACCCGGCGCTATTCACTCACTCAGAGTAGATGCAACCGCACTCAGTATTAACCGCACTTAACGTCTCCGTTCGATCCCGGCTGAGCCCCCAATTTTCTGTAGGATTGCGGGTTTCCGAAATTATACGTAATAAATAATTAATAATAGAATAGACTGCTCTCTATCAATACGTTTAATTATCCCTATCTAAAAAAGGCATTGCGAGTGCATTGTTGTCGCTTTTCCGCGATGCCGATTGGCTCTCTCGAAACTTCGATTTCGATCTTGTTGCGAGTCGATTCTCTTCGACTCGCGGTTTC
>NW_011959442.1:0-1790 GCF_000949405.1 Vollenhovia emeryi | reverse complement strand
GACGCAGAGCAAATTAGAACATCTTTTATGATGTTATTTAAAATTTTAAGTGTGCAGCACGAAGCCCGAAAAAAACATCTCCAGAGAAGAATAAAACGTATGAGGATAAGATTGAAAAAGTTATGCCTTCAACAGAGGAATGAATTACTTATACAATGGAGTCAAATGAACGATCTGAAACCACTGGCTCTTATTTTAAGTGGTATTCAATATGAAAGAAGAATATGGACCAAAACGAGAAGTAACGATTTTTGGCAAAGAATTGTAGGAGAATATTTTACTCTGTCAGACTGGCTGACCACTTTTCGAATGTCGAAAGAAACTTTCACAAGGCTTTGTAATATTATTCGAAATGAACTAGAACCTAAGCCACTTTTCTTGGTATCCAGACAGCCTTTATCTGTCGAAAAACAGGTCGCAATAGCTCTATACAAATTAGCAAGTTGTGCTGAATATAGAGTCGTTGGTGATGTGATGGGTGTTCACAAGTCAACAGTTCGAAAATGCTTATTTAGAGTAACCAAGGCCATCAACAACATCATGGTAAAAAATTGTATATTTATGCCTTCTGAAGACGAAGCTAAATTCATATCACTCCAATTTGAAAGAAAAAGCTCTATTCCACAATTAATTGGAAGTATTGACGGAACACATATCCCAATTACTGCACCACAAGAGGGTTATCGAGATTTTGTAAATAGGAAAGGCTGGACATCATATAATGTAATGGCTGTTGTCGACCATAATGGAAGGTAAACTGCATGCAAAGCTGAGCTCCGAAAATAAAGTTAATTTAAAATAAAATTAATTAATTTAAGCTCCAAAATCTAAGATTAATTTATTATCTGTTATTAGATTTAGAAATGTTGTAATAAAACATCCAGGGAGTGTGCACGATGCTGCCGTATTCAAGGACAGTAGCATATACAAGAATGCGCAGACCATTATTCCTCAGGTAAATGTTAAATTTTTTGTTTGATGTATTTTTATATAATACAAATATGATATTTATGAATTTCAGATTTTTTATATAATACTAATATGATTTTATGAATTTCAGACATCTGAAAACATTAATGGTATGGCTGTACCATGTATGATTGTTGGTGACCCAGCTTATCCTATGTTACCTTGGCTCATCAAAGGCTATTCAGGCTCGTTGTCAGCAGAAGAAGAGTCTTTCAACGTGTATTTGAATTCTGCACGAGTTTCGGTGGAAATGGCATTCGGTCGGTTAAAAGCTAGATGGAGAATTTTATGCAAAAAAATGGATTGTACTCATACGTTTTCTCCACAAATCATTCTTGCTTGCTGCACGTTGCACAATTTTGTAGAAAGTAACAACGAACGGTTCTTAATAGAATGGTTAGAAGAAGTGTCCAACAGTGATAAGTCGTTTCCTCAACCAATAGCTGTACAAAATCGTGATAGAGACTGCATACCTGCTATAACAGTGAGAAACCATTTAAAACAGTATTTAGCAGCCAATTATCCTCTGCGGAAAACTTTTATCTCATAGTGGATAGCCAGTGAACTCTATACATACTGGAATGAGTGATCTATTGTTCTGGCTGTTGCCGAGAGAGAGGTGCGTTTGGGTGAATCCTTGTCTCCTTCTAGTACTACCTGATTGGATAGTCGCATATAAATGACGAGAAGAAGGGCGTCATTTATATGCGATTATCCAATCAGGTAGTACTAGAAGGAGACAAGGATTCACCCAACGCACCTCTCTCTCGGCTACAGCCAGAACTATAGATCACTCATTCCAGTATGTATAGAGTTCACTG
>NW_011959440.1:0-1788 GCF_000949405.1 Vollenhovia emeryi | reverse complement strand
TTCTCCTTCGAACTGGAAATAGGTGGAGTTGAGGCAGTGTTCTATTAATGGGAACAGGGTGGATGGAATCTCTTTGGATGTTCTGATGATGTCCAGAGTGTCTTGGACTGGGACGTTGGTGAACAGAGAAACCACGTCGAAGCTTACCAGGATGTCGTTGGGCTCGGTTTTGATCTTGGTTATTCTGTTCACGAAGTCACGAAGTTTTAAAAAACCGTCAGCCGGGATTGGCTGATTCCCCTCCCTCTGACTCCCCTCCGTCAGCCGGGATTGGCTGACTCCCATCCCTCTGACCACGCCCCCCCTGACTACCCCTCCCTTCCCCCCAAGAACGAGTATAAAAGGACGAGCGCAACGCGAGGGAGCTCAGTATCAGAGTCTCCCAGCCCTGATGAAGCAGACTGCAACGCCTGCGAAACGTCGGTACCACACTGCAAACGGACGCGGCAACCATCCGGAAGCCATGAAGACTAAAGAAGACAACAGCCGCGAAAGCCTGAAAGCCAAAATAATTACTCATCTAATTGAAAAATATATTTAACATTTATATCTTTAAATTAATTCACTTACACATAGTATTTTCTCCTACATAGGAGTTATGTTCCACCAAATATAACAATTATTATTTACATACCGCAACAAAAAGTGCTGTGACTTGTTGAAATATCCTTACTAATATTATGGCTTGGATTTGCCACATCTAATTTTGATGCTTTAGAACTTGAAGGGCCTGTTAAATTGTAAAAAGTGAACTTCAAAAAACTTTAACAAAAACATACATGTTATTCATTACAAAGTTTACAGACGTCATACATCTAATAATACAATTTTATAATAAAATATTGAGAAAAACATCAAATGGACAAATTATATTTACCTTCCAATTCAATTGTTTGGACATTGGTTGACAAGTCAATACCATTTTCGTTGATCGGACATTTTGGGAGAGACTTTAATGAAGAAGCTAATAAATCATAACAAGTTACAATAAATCTTTAAAAAGGATTTATAAAATATGATACTATATGTATGTATACGTGTGCTTCATACTTACATTGAACTTGCAGCCGACGAGTGGCATCTCTGTTATCGCTAGAATTATCGCTATAATGATTGCTCTCTTCATCGGATTTGCGTTCGCATTCAACGGTTAGTGCTAAAATAAACATAAATAGATATATAATGTAATATGTACAATAAAATAAAAACTACAAGTGTATATGCACATAGGTATATGTGAATGTGTATGCATGTACACAGAGAATACTGTAAGTGAAATACGTACTGGTTCCTTTAGGAGTAAGGTTTTTATCCTTTTCTGATCCAAAATCTGGAATTAAAAAATTAATTTAATGAATGTTTTTTATTAACATATAAAAATTACAAAAGAAGTAAAAGAAAAAGAGGTTATGGGGAAAGAAAATCAGTAGAAATATATATACAGGGTGTCTGATGCAAAAGTAGCCACTTTGAAAATAGTGGTAGATTGGGTTAAACTAAGGAGAAATATCATGTACCGCGGTACAAAGTAACAATAGTTATCGAGTAATAAATTTACACGTTTGAGCGAATGAGGATGCAGGAGACGGTAGGCCGGACTCGGAAGGTATTAAGAAAATCGATCGATGAGCGGGAGGTGGAGCGACACGCGAGATACACCGTGGTGGGAAAAAACCTAGGCACGGCGGGGAGCGCGGCGCGGGCGGCGAGCGCGAGCAACGGGCGAACCGAAACATAAACATAGTATCTCGCGCATCGCTCCACCTCCCGCTCATCGATCGATTTTCT
>NW_011959439.1:0-1788 GCF_000949405.1 Vollenhovia emeryi | reverse complement strand
CACTTAGCACGTTTTCGTGCTAGCGAAAAAGTTACATAGCCGATACTTTAGTTTTATAACGGCACTGATTTTATAGTATATATTTTGTTATGTTAATAATAAAATTGTATTTTATCAGGAATTACCATCACATATACGTGAACTTCTAGTACGAATGAAAGAGAGAAAACCTACCGCTCCTTTCCCTCCAAGTCTGAAAAACTTTGCCAGGACCCTTCATTTCCATTCACCATCTGCGTATGAATTTGTAAGGCGGTCCTATTTAAATTGTTTGCCTTGTACCCAAACATTAAATAATTGGCTTTGTAGTATTGATTATAAACCAGGCATCTCCCAATCAATTATAGATAATGTATCAGAAATAGTAAAAGAGGAATCGAAAAAAGGTAAGAAACTTATTTTTAACGTAACATTTGATGAGATGAGTATTAAACAACTAAGACAATGGGATAAAAATACTCACTCTTGGAAGGGTTTGGTTGATTTGGGAGGACAATTGAATGAAGTTACCAAAAATGGAGAGACAAAGGTTGCTAGTAAAGCATTAGTTTTCATGTTAGTAAATATAAATGGAGGATTCAAAACTCCGGTTGCGCATTATTTAATAAATTCCTTAAATGGTATAGAAAAATCTATTCTTATAAAAGACTTATTAATAAAACTAAATGAAAAAAAAATTCAGGTCGTTAGTTTAACATTTGATGGCGATAAAGCCCACAAAACAGCGTGCGAATTATTAGGTGCTAATTTAAATTATAAAAATAGTTCATTTCAGCCTTACTTTAAGCACCCAGGAACTTTGCTTCCAGTTTACATATTTTACGATCCTTGTCATTGTCTGAAACTTGTTAGAAATTATTTTGCGTTAAAAGGTCCCATAATCTACAATCAAAATAAATACATACATTGGACATTTATTAAAAAACTACATGAAAAACAGGAAAGTTTTAAATTGCACTGTGCATGTAAAATAACTAATAGACACATCAATTTTCATAATGAAAAAATGAAAGTTTTCCTGGCTGCTCAAGTACTAAGTTGTAGTGTTTCTTGTGCATTACAATTTCTTGAGTTTGAACTTAAAGATATTAATTTTGCACATGCCTCTTCGACAGCTACTTTTTGTAAAAATTTTAATGACATGTTTGACCTATTAAATATCCGTAATAAATTTTGCAAAACACCAGGACGAATGGGTATAACTAAAGAGTCTTTACCAGAGTTGAAAAAAAAAGTTGATGAATACATTGATTACATAGAAAAATTAGAAATAAATGTCCAAGTTAAACAAAAAAAGTGTAATAATAATCCACTACAAAATAAAGAAAATCACACTGTTACTAATACAAATGGAAAATCCTCTTCACAACAGACAAATGTATTACGTACTCAATTAAAAACTGTACGAAAACGTGTTATTGAGAGTGATTCTGTCCGCACAGGATTCATTGGCTTTATTATTTGCTTAAAAAATGTATATTGTTTAGCTGAATACTTAATAAATAATAACTTTGTAGAATATTTGCTTACGTATAAACTATCGCAAGACCACGTAGAAATGTTCTTTTCATCAATTAGGAGGATGAATGGACACAATAACAATCCAACTACAATCCAGTACGAATCTGCGTACAAAAAATTATTAATGAGTAAATCAAATATTGCAATATCTTTATCAGCAAACTGTTCACCACTTGATGAAACGCTACTTATTTCCGAAATATCCGATATTCCCAACGAACAGGATTGTGTAAATACGATTAATCAAAATTGTAAAGGTAATTTGCC
>NW_011959438.1:0-1788 GCF_000949405.1 Vollenhovia emeryi | reverse complement strand
TCTGTGACCCGCGTCGCCCGGATGGCCCGGCATGGACGGGGGATCGGGGCCGCTCGGACGTTTCCGAGGCAGGGTCCGGTCTCCCGGAGGACCCTGGGGGCCGCTGGGACGTATTCCCAGGCAGGGCCTCGGGGTCCGTGGGGTTGGCCGGCAAGCCTGCCGGCCAACACCCGATCCTCCGCGATGAAGCGGTCGGTCCCTGCGTCTGGGGCCGACGTCCCGCTGCTGGGGCGTGCGGCCTGGCGTACGGGGTTGGTCGTGGAGGGCGGAGGATCGGTAGTGTGCATGGTGTGTGTATGGGCCGCGGTCGGCTGCCGGTGGATATTTCCCTGAGACTAACCAAGGGGGGAGTAGTAAACCCCCCGACCGGGGACGAGCGGTGACGTCTGTACCTGACCTCTGCCATGGACTACGCGGGACCGTAAGACCAGTGTACTGGCAAAGTCCGCAGGAAGTGGCACGTTCAATGTGGGAAAACCGCTCCCGTCTCGTCCGTCTGGAGCCAATCAGGGCGTTGAAGCCGGCAGTCCGGGCGCGGGTATGGAGAGGCGCATAGCCAGCGTCCTCTCATACCCAGTGAGGGGGGATATTCCCTTGCGACTTCTAGCCCCGGGGAGGAGTATGCGGCCGATCGGATCGGTGCGCGCTCCTCCCTGGGGGTGAAGCAAAACCTATAGCATCACAGTGGGCCTGGCCGTCTCCAGGGACCCTTTTTCTAGAAGCACCGACCGGGCTAGGGGGTGGCTCCCCCGAAAAGGGCATCTCCTCTGCCCGGTCTTTAAATAGGGAATATTATAACCGGGGATAGTACCCCCACTGCGGTGGGGGTCCCATGATGGGCGAACCGGAGTAATAAGTATCTGCCATTATGACCTCTCACGACAAAAAAACAGATGGCGTAGGAGCTAAGGTATCGGGCGACAACCAGGGGACGGGTGGAAGGAAGGCAGAGCCCCGAGGGATAACCCGACAAGATGAGGCCGGTACATCGGGTACACCGACTATAAAGACACGCGGCGTGAAACCAGGGCCGTTGTCTTCGAAGAAGGCAAGAAACCCTCCACCTCCAGCGGAATCAGACGGATCCGATACGGAGGCGATCGTTATGGAGGAAGATATCCAATCCATAGACGACGAGGAGACGTCCTCGGACTCCTCTTCAGTGGGACAGCACACTGGCAAGAGGAAGAAGAGAGGGAGGCCCTCAACAACATGCGCAGGAATAAAGAAGAGGAAGAAAGAGGAGTGCCGAAGAGAAATTAAGCGGCTCAAGGCAGAGAGGAAGGCGTTAACGGAAGTGCTGGACCCCAAAGTGGCGCCCAGAGACGTAACGTCGGAAAGGGACACCATCCGACAAATGGAGGGACTCAGCAATCCACAGATTGCGGCGGAAATGCTGAATAGCATTAACGTAGTCCTGAAGGTGGCTGAGAGATCAAAAAATCTCAAGGGCACCTTCGTAAAGGAATTGAAGACGAGTTCCTCGAGACTTCGAGCGGCAGCCACGGTGGTTGCTACAAAGGTGGCGAGCTTCGCAGAGGCAGAATCGAAGATGCTAAAGGAAAGCGTAAAGAGCCTCGAAGACAAAGTGAAGAAACTAACGACACTTCTTCACGAGGAGAGGGAGGCGCGAGCAAGAGCAGAGAGCACGAGGACACTCGAAGAGGCAGCGACGAAGGAGCTGCCAGACGACGACCTCCCCCTAGCTCAAGCCCAGAGCCCTACAAAGACAGAGGAGGCGAAGAAGACGACGCGGTCCAAGGCCCTAGCCAGGCAGAGGACTGCGAA
>NW_011959437.1:0-1788 GCF_000949405.1 Vollenhovia emeryi | reverse complement strand
CGTAAAGAAAGGAACAAAAACTGTAAAAAATATAAATTAGGGCAATGTTCCATGGAGCAGAATACGCGAAAATGGAATCAGCGGATCGCCAATCACAAGACCGTTTCGAAAAAAATTTTGAAAGGGTTCTATCAGAATGATCTTGTGATTGGCCATCCGCTGATTCCGTTTTCGCATATTCTGCTCATTGTCAGTGGGACGTTGCCCTTATACGACAGATCCTGCTCAGTTTTTGCCAACAACCTGCCATCAAACTGCCGCGCCGATCCTGCTAGGTTTTTGCCGACAATCTGCTGTCCGAGCTTGTCAGCAAACTCTGGCGGCAGAACACAGGCTGAATGCGGACACAGATGATATCAATCTGCTGAAATGTTCTAATGAAATCTGTTGCCAGTCTGCCTACAATCTGCTATCAGTATGCTTACGGGGCATTTACACTATAAAAGACATCCGAGTAATTTTCATCAGAAATACTGTTGAACTTGACAAGTCATCACAACTACTTTGTTCATCCGTGGTGATAATATTTTGACTAACAAAATTTGATAAATTGGCAACGTTGTCATATTTCACTGTGGTGCTGATACTGGGTTCACCCACTTCAGTTGCTTTATACAACAAAGCCATAGCTTTCAACTTCTGCTCAGCCGTACTTATACGATTGGTTGAAACTTCAGCCCTCCGTTTCAATCGTCTTTTAACCTTTAATTGGACATAGTAAGTTTTGCGTAAAAATTTGTAATGAATGCTCAACTCATATAAATGTGTTTAATTGTGTCGAACAGTAATTATTTTTCTACAATGAATTAAGTATCCCTAATAAAATAATAACATAGCTTACCTAACCTAACCTAACCTTTTTTCTATTCGCTTAAAGCAATATCCTAATTCAAACAAACAATGAATCACACGCATATGTAAGAAACGACGTGGTATAATACGTGAATGTGTAAGACGTAAAGATACTTTAACGTGAGAGTATGACGCAATCGCTATTTCGCTAGATCGAGCAACGTTCCGCTCTTCTTCGCTCGTCGTTACTTAGTGAGTCCCCCGAAAACCGCCAGCGGGGGAAGGGAGGATTCCCTCTCCCACTACGCGCGCCCATCCATGTATTCCTCCGCGCAGGCCGACAGCGCCAGGATCTGGTAACGCGCCTCTTTTAAAGATGCCGAGTCGTAATTTCCTCACATTCGGCCGTCCTGTTTTGGTGTCTGCCCTCAGACATCCCGTAGAGTTGGTCCCCTCGTTCGTATGGTGCCTCTAGCTGCTTGCGGATCCTCACCATCTCCACGCCCGTTCCACGTTGTCGTCCTGTACAAGGATCAGTAATCGGTCTGGTCGGACATTATCGTCGGCCAGGGTTGATTCGTTCCAACCGCGTCAGCCCATGCTCTCGTACCGGTTAGAATCAACCCGTCGTAACCGGCCCAGGTCGATCTCGTCCGCCAGCCGAGGCAAGTGCGTACTAACTGGCTCGGATCAGTTCCGTTGGACTGACCGAGTTCAGTGCGTATTAACTGGCTCCGATCAACTCCGTTGAGCTAACCGAGTTCAATGCGTATTAACTGGCTCCGATCAACTCCGTTGAGCTAACCGAGTTCAATGCGTATTAACTGGCTCCGATCAACTCCGTTGAGCTGACCGAGTTCAATGCGTATTAACTGGCTCCGATCAACTCCGTTGAGCTGACCGAGTTCGGTGCGTATTAACTGGCTCCGATCAACTCCGTTGAGCTAACCGAGTTCAATGCGTATTAACTGGTTCTGATTAACTCCGTTGAGCTAA
>NW_011959436.1:0-1787 GCF_000949405.1 Vollenhovia emeryi | reverse complement strand
GCAACCAAGGTGGCAGATGGATCAGAAGAACGCCCGGCAGCGAGCGCGCATCCGAAAGGTGGAGGTATCACAGTTTTCGTCGCCGAAGGAGGCGGGGGCAGAGTATTACTACCGGACAACAAGGTATTCCGCGTACAGTAATCAATTATTACCTCGACGGGGCAGGATAATAAATGATGGTTAGGTATCACTGTATTAATCCACTTACTTTCACTCCGGTTATCACACTCTCACTCACTCCGTTTCCTTTTATAGACAGAGAATAATGCCGGGTTATAGTCGGGCAGAGCTTTGCAGTCTTTACTTATTTTCCTTCTCCTGAGGCTTGGCTATCGGACAGAGCTTCGTCTTATGAAACGTTGGAAAACGTACTGCGAATTCGGGCTCCAATGGCCCGCTTATATACTGTTAGGTTGTAGGGCAAGTGCGGAAGTGGTGATGAGCGGGGGCCCTTCGGAATTTTCCTTTAAAGTGCTAATTATGGCACCTTCCGGTGCTCTAAACAATTTGAGCTTTGGTCACCTTGGCAAAGGGCCTCCGTTCATCCTTATGCCGTTTTTCAAACTTTATATTTGCCGCGCGCCGCCGATTAATTAATCCGCATACCGATCCCTTGTTTTTCTCCCTAGAGTTCCGCTATATCGCGTCGAGTCACGTAGGCATCGAACCTTCTAGAAACTTCGCCGGAATTTCTATAAATGGTATATTTCCCTTATTTACAGCGATTTTTAATGGTCCTGATTGCCATCGTGGCTACCGGCGGAGGCGCATAGCGCCCTCGGTCGCGGCTGTGACCAACGGTTCCCGTGGAGTTCACTCCTTCCACGGAAATCGTCGATGTTAGCTTATTATTCGTTATTATTAACTTTTTATTAATTTGGGACGAAAGCGGAGGCGCCAAGGACTCGTCTGTTACAGTGGCTGCCTCGGCTATCGTCAATTAATCGCTTAATTCTATCGTTAAACTTGGAAAAGAAGGAGAGCGAATATCTGCTAATCACGTGTTGCGCGCGTGCTAGTAGCCGCGCTGCGCCAGTGATACCTATCGGGTGGGCAATTACTACCGCCACGTCAGCAAAAAATGTGCGCTGGACGTGACACTAGAATTAAGAAAAAGTCTATATAATTCTATCGTGTTGTTCATAAATATCCGATTTGTTGTCAGACATTTTTGATAAATGTTCTATCACTTTTTATAATATTAACATACAATCTAGTAATCGTTTCCAATCGATGTCAATCTGATTATATTTTATCACCACACACCACACACCACGCATCACACACCGCGTGTGCGTGGTGTGGTGTCTGGTGTGTAGTGTATGGTGTATGGTGACAAAATACAATGAGATTGACATCGATTGGAAACGATTACTAGATTATATGTTAATATTATAAAAAATGATAGAACATTTATCAAAAATGTCTGACAACAAATCGGATATTTATGAACAACACGATAGAATTATATAGACTTTTTCTTAATTCTAGCGAATCTTTTAAGCAGGGTTTACAATTACAATTAGTTAAATAAGAAGTATTTTTGGAATAAATTGAATAAACATGTATCATTATAACAGTTTCTTAAAAATGTTGAAGGAACTATGATAATACACTGTGTTACTACCGCAAGAAATAAACTCTGCGCGTTGCGCCGTGCGCGCTGGCAGTCAAAAATATGTCGTAACTATTTTCTTTTATAATTTAAAAACTATGCTTGGGACAAAATTTAGGTAAAAGAAAAATTCTCGATTTTCGCGATTTGAATGTGAAATTCTCGGAAATCC
>NW_011959435.1:0-1787 GCF_000949405.1 Vollenhovia emeryi | reverse complement strand
GCGTGTGCGTGTGCGTGCGCGTGCGTGTGCGTGTGCGTGTGCGTGTGCGTGTGCGTGTGCGTGTGCGTGTGCGTGTGCGTGTGCGTGTGCGTGTGCGTGTGCGTGTGCGTGTGCGTGTGCGTGTGCGTGTGCGTGTGCGTGTGCGTGTGCGTGTGCGTGTGCGTGCGCGTGTGCGTGTGTGTGTGCGCGCGCGTGTGTGTGCGTGCGTGCGTGTTGCGTGTGTTTACGCGCACTCGGCGGTAAACCAAGTTTTCAGAGATCAGTAATGTCGGTAACGTCAGTCACGTCAGCAGCGCCAATGCTACGTTGTGTAAGAAAAGTGAAAATGGCGTTTTCCTCTCCATTGACCTGGTCGGCGACGACCATGACCGGGAATGGGACGACACCGACGACAACGTTTCTTAAAATCTCGTGACACAAGAAAATCTGTAGAATCGGACTTTGCATTGCAATATCTCCACTCGTAGGGCACGTAGGAGAAAAATTAAAACACTTTTATTATGCAAATCGAACCCAATCTATCGTTTGAGCGCACTTAAAAGTTTGTCGGATGAGCGGTTGTTGAGATTCCGAAAATCTGAGAGCCTGTCAACTAGCGCACTCGCGTAATAACCCTGCTGAAAATACCCGATTCAAACTGATAGATATCGCATTGATTTCTATAAAAATTAATCGGTTTCATTTCGATATCAATCGGACCAATCGGGCACCGGATTGATGGAAATGTAAGATCAATCGGATTCAATCCGTAATCTGATTCAATCCGGTATTTCCAGATAGAATTGAAGCAGTAACAATCGGATTCTATCGAATTTTCTGACGAAGTCTGACAATCGTTTTTAATACAACTTTTCCGGATCGACTTAAATCCGCGCCAATCGGTTCCAATCGGCGAATTTGTATCTGAATTATGTATTGTTTTTAATACAACTTTTCCGGATTGACTTGAATCCACGCCAGTCGGTTCCAATCGGCGAACTTTTATCACGGATTGAAACCGATAGACGCGGATCAAAATCTATCTGGAAAATTCCTGATTGAACGCAATTCAAATCTGACACTATCCGCGTCAATCGGTATTTTCCTCATCAAGAATCCAGATTCATGCGGATTCAAAATTTTCAATCGGTTTTAATCGGGTATTTTCAACAGGGAAACTACATGGTCCCCAGTGAGAAATGATTCGTCGATCGACGTCGAAATAATGTCGAATCGACGTCAATTCGACGGTGTCGACGTCGATCGACGAATCATTTCTCACTGGATCGGTCTTGCGCGCGCGGTTCTAGCTACGCTTATACTTGGCGCGGGACACTACCGTGTCTCGTGAGTTTGTCAATTGTTTATCATTTTCAGGTTATGATTTGCCATGGGAAGAAAAGGATAAAGTTTATCCCAGTAACTTAGCATCGCCATTGGAAATCATAATTGAAGCCAGCAACGGTGCTTCTGATTATGGAAACAAATTTGGGGAACCTGTAATATCTGGCTTTGCACGTTCGTATGGAGCGACAGATGATACAGGAGTTAGACGAGAATGGATCAAGCCTATAATGTTCAGCGGGGGATTAGGAACCATGGATGCAAACCTAGCTAAAAAGGTAAGTTATAGTTAATTGTAATAATTAAATCTCTCCATGTGTCATATGGTGGTGATATTTTTTTACATCACTATTACACATTACCACGTGAGAAGTGTTGCAAATTATTAAAAGGTTTGTTTTATACTATTTATAAGTTGTTAGCGTCGTTAGACACTTTATCTTTGTTAGTGACATCATGTACCC
>NW_011959434.1:0-1787 GCF_000949405.1 Vollenhovia emeryi | reverse complement strand
GAAAACAAGAAAATAAAATGTAAATGTAAAGGTTTTTGGGAACGTTTTTACTGGAAAAACGCCTTTCCAGCCCCGGAAGGGGAATGAAATAAAAAATTGAATTTGAATTGAATTTGATTAGACAATGTGGTATTCCAACATTGTTCATTACACTTTCCGCGTATGATCATAAAAACTCTGATTTGTTAAAAATTTTATAGAAAATAAGAGAAAATAAAAACATCAGCACGTACAAGGCAATACACTTGGACATGGCAGAAAAAACGAAATTGATTAGAGACGATCCTGTTACGTGTGTAAGATATATAGAGGAAAGATTCAATTCAATTATGTCTATACTACAAAATGAATATGGCCCATTTGGAGAAAACTATGTAGTTGACTATTTTCAGAGGCGAGAATTTCAAGCAAGAGGGAGTGTTCATACACATAATCTTTTATATTGCAAAAATGCACCTATTTACAACGACGAAAATGAAGACGCAAATAAAGTTCTAATAGAATGGATAGATAAGCACATTACATGTGCATACGATGATAAAAATCCACTGATAAGGTTACAAAAACATCGACATAAACCAACATGTTACAAAGGTCGAAAAAATAAATCTTTATGTCGGTTTAACATTCCAATGTTTGTAATGAGAGAAACTATGATTCTTAAACCATTTGAAGAAAATGAGAAATCTAAAATTGATAAAACTAATACAATAAAAATTAGAAACCTAATGAAATTTTTTTCGAAACGAATATAATTTTATCTTTTGAAGACATATTGAAACGATTAGAAATGACTGAAAGGGAATATATTCAAACTATTAGAAGCACTTTATCTACTACTAAGATATTTTTAAAAAGACAATCCAACGAGGTTGCGATTAATGCGTACAATAAAACTATATTGACGCTTCTAGAGTCAAATATGGATATACAATTTGTTTTAGATCCATATAGTTGTGCCTCGTACATGATTAATTATGTCACAAAAATAGATGCAGGACTCTCACGATTACTAAGAGAAGCGGCAAAAGATTTGGAAAATGGGAATATTAATATTAGAGAGAAGTTTAGGAAAATCGCAAACGTTTTTATAAACGGTAATACTATGTCAGCACAGGAAGCTGTTTACCATGTTCTAGGAATGCCACTTTCATTGTGTAGTAGAGCAGTTGTTTATATTAATACTGCCCCGCAAAAAGAACGAGTTCGTATGTTGAAAAATCAAAAAGATTTAAAAAAAATAAGTGAGGAATCAACGGATATATATTATAAAAATATAATTGATAAATACGAGAAACGTGATTATGTAAAATGGTCTGATATTTATCTGGCAGATTTTGCAGCAATTTGTGAAGAAAAAAGAACTACATACAGTAGTGATTGCGATAATGAATCTGATGAGAACATAGAAATTAAAAAAAGAAAAACTGAGAAAATTATTAGATTTCGTCGTTACAAATTGCAAGAAGATCGATATAATTACTTCCGTGAACAAATTTTATTGTTCTTTCCTTGGAAAAACGAAATAATGGTAAATATTTACCCCTACATAGCACCCGCCAATCAACTTCCGTTTGACCTTGATGTTGACCTTGACCCCCAAGGAGGTCAAGGTCATTGCCCATTCCCGTCGCTCATTGTTTGTTAAAAAGTTATGAAGAAAATAAGTTTGTATCGGGTTTGCGTATTTCTGTAAAGCACAATATTCTTGTGTGCGTATGGACTTACAAATGATGGAAAATATGGAAAATACAAATGATATGCGAGCAGCAATTCCAAAGTATGAG
>NW_011959433.1:0-1797 GCF_000949405.1 Vollenhovia emeryi | reverse complement strand
GTTTACTCCAGGAAAGAATTTTAATCCTCCCATTATTCTGTTTACTCTATAGAAAATCTGCCGCACCGTCGGGTCCAGTCCCAATCCTCCCATTATTCTGTTTAAGAATTTTAATCCTCCCATTATTCAGTTTACTCCAGGAAAGAATTTAATCCTCCACTAATCTGTTTACTCTATAGAAAATCCCCCCCTCCCCCGCGGTTAGGGTCGCCGCGTAGGGCCCCATAGGGTAAGGTTCGCCCGGTTCCCCCCTCCCCAGCGGTTAGGGCCGCCAGGTTTCCCCCTCCCCAGCGGTTAGGGCCGCCAGGTTTCCCCCTCCACAAGTGGTCCAGAAACCCCATAGCTATCCTACTGTTTCCCTTTACTCAGAATGTGATTCTATCAAGACCCCCAACTGTAGAGTTACTACAGGGTGGTCTAAAAGTCCCGGAACGGTTGAATATCCCGAGAAATTGTGGGTGGATCGGAAAACGGAAAAATACGTGTTTCCTATTTTTGAAAGAGCTATCGAATGATACCAAAATTGACCCCCCACCCCCACCCCTGTGGGTGGGGCGGCGGACAACTTTAAAATCTAAAATGGGAACCCCACTTTTTATAACAGATTCGCATTCCACGTTAAAATGTACGTAAGTTTTGTCTGAAACATTTTTTTATTTGCCTAATACTTTTTGAAATATTCAAGAGAAAATTTATAACTTTTTCAATGTTTAGCTTATGATATCTCGTTAACTATTTGTCAGAGGGAAAAGTAGTACAGGACTTTTTACTTGATTTGATCTCAGGAATATGCTGTTGCAATAGTGCTCCAATTATGGAAAATTTTGGTGTATTGTACCATCTACCAAATTTACATACATAAAAATTTTCAATAATTAGAGCACTATTGCGACTATTGCGAATATCAATATTATAAATAATATATATATTAATGTAAAAATATAATATAAATATAAATAATTAATATATGTAATTAATATATATAATTAATTAACAATCTTATTCTAGAATTATTCCAACGTCTATATAGTATTCCATAGCTAGGATATATAGATGGACGTATGCACAAAGTTGTTCTGAAAATGTCTAATCAATTGATCGCTAATCCCACACTCTATGAGATAAAGTTTGCGCAGTTTTGGACATTTATCCACAATAATAAAATATTCATCAGGTCGTATCTCATCTACCGCATCATTATCATCATTATCATCATTATCATCGTTATCATTATTATCATTCATCACACGTTTGTCAAATTTTACTCCATAAAGATATAAAACTTCCAAGCTTTTACACGGTGCCAGTAATTTCAATTCGTGATGAAGTGGATCAAAACAGGACAAATGGACTTCTTGCAGGCGTTGACAGGAAGATAGTAATTTGTGCACGATCTCATTAAAGAGTGTGTGGTTCATGTCATCATTGTGTATGGCTGTACTGTAACAAAAATTATAGTATTATTGGAATGTTTCAATTGCATGGAGAAGATTATTATAACTTTTTTAAGATGCTTGCAAAACAAATGACAAATTTCGGAAAAGAATGCAGTAACGTGCAGCTTAAAAGAAAATGTAATACACACTTACTCGCGGAGACAGACCTCCCAGATGAAAGCCGCTACAGCCACCGTGGCCGATGGTGGGGGGATGGTGGGGGGGCCGCCGAGCGCCTCGGCCGTCCTCGGAGAGCAGAGTGCGACAGAGCCATGCTCTGTCTCACTCTCTCGCACGCTGTGCGTTTCTGACAGCGTGCGAGAGAGTGAGACAGAACACAGCTCCGTCGCACTCCGCTCTC
>NW_011959432.1:0-1786 GCF_000949405.1 Vollenhovia emeryi | reverse complement strand
TGTATATGTCCCCCTAAATATGATCGACGAAGAAAGCGCAGATTTAAATACTTTTCGACCAGGTACTTGGCAGAGAATAATGGAGGATGGATGCGCATTTCAAGATATTACTAATTGTGGAACCAACACAAGTACACGAAACTGCATGGCAATTCGTGATCAATTTTGCGATTACTTTTGTAATGAAGGATCAATACCGTGGCAATTTAATAGGCACAAATAATTGATTTGCATATTTTACTAACACTTTTTATTATAAAAATATAAAAATAATAAAAATTAAAAAAATATTGAAAACAAATCTACTACTGATCGTTTCTTCTCGATTCACGTAAAACTTGCAATATTGCAAGCATTGCCGATTCACTTGCATCCACACTGAGGGCTCGTAGCTTAGAGGCGACAAGCATTCCGAACGCAGTGAATTCATCATTGGGCAGGCCTCCAGTTACATCAACCAATACGGGATCGTTCATTAATTCCTCCACCCTGTCCATAATGGTCCAGGCTCGACCGACCTCTCGTACCCTTCACTTTCTGAAATCAATGTGTTATTTTTGACTTACAATGGTTGTGTTCCGAAATTGACTGTACTGAAAATCTACAGTATACGTAACGTGAACTATAGATTTTCAGTACTGGCAGACAATTTCGGAACGCAGCCAATATATGTAAGATATCTACACTCAGAAAAACATTGTTACAATGAAATTATTTATTGTAACAAATGTTTCAGTACAATGTATAAATATTTTTTACAAAACTGACATTTATTAAAAATATAAGAACGTCATAATTAGTGATTTTAGCGCATGCATTTCTTAAACAGTAATTAATACAATTATAATTGAAATATTCTTACGTGTTGTACGTCTACTATTTCGCGACGTACTGCTACTGCGGTCATCGACATATGCATCTTTGCTACTTTGCGAAACGTCCGAACTGTTGGAGAGATCGGCAATGTTCGATATCCTCCTAAAAGAGAAAGAGGTTAAACTAATAACATTTTAACCACTGTACAAACTACATTTATATAAAACGTATGAGAGTGCATTTACACATACACGTTTTCAAGTTGCATGTCGTGTAGAAAACTAAGCTTTTCGTAGTGAAGCCATTTTACTTTTTTGATAGCCATAGAACCACTAGGCTGATTGTGAATTTTGCGTTGTCTCCTGAACATATCAGACAATGACTTCCACTTCTTTTTGATCTGACCTACAGTCATTTCTCCTAAGGACAAAAACGCGATAAATACATTTGTAACAGACATGGCTCTCATACCTCAATTAAAAAATGTTATACCTTTCATGTTAACAGCAATCTCTTCCCACAGCTTCTCCTTAGTACGGGCGCCCCTTTCGGAAATGTGCAATTTAAAGTTCCAAAGAGGTGGTCGTTTCCGTACTTCCTCTATAAGAATTTCCTCATTGCGTATTTTCCTCTCTAGGTTCATCGGACAATCATTGCTGTTCGAACAGTCACTCTCGATGTTTGTATCCACCACCATTAGCTGATCGGCTTCTTCCTGCTCGGCTTCTTCCTGCTCGGCTTGTTCTTCGACGAGAACCTCTTGTCCTCCAACAAGACTTTTTCTAATAATCGATCCATCATCTGTAAAAATATGATGATATAAACACATAATCTAACATTTAGCATCTGCAGTAATTTCACCACTATACTTATCGCACTGCGGATGGAAATAATAATTTTGGTCTACGAAGTGTCTCGTAAATCCACTCAAGCAGGGATGATTTTTAATCTCATCAGAGCTACAAGTTGT
>NW_011959431.1:0-1786 GCF_000949405.1 Vollenhovia emeryi | reverse complement strand
TCACGAGGAATTACACAAATCATTATTTAGGGAGCTCTCTGAAGGAATAAAATATTTGTTCTTATATAAGTCTTCAAATTTTTTAATACTCTGATCTTTCATTTCTTTTCCCCAGGTTGTGGCATTAAAACTTTCAGTTTTGTGCCTCGGATCTAGCACAAGACTAATACAGTAAATCCAGTTAGATTTACGATAATGTTTAAGTAATTTATCTCGACCAACTTGGTATGCATTGAACAATTTATCAGTGCGGTTCAAAGTTTGCATCTTATTCTCGATTTTATCTATAAGCATATTGAATGCTATTATAACGTACGGTAAGGTTACATAGCTGTCACCGCCAAGAACAGTAGATACAGTTTTAAAATGTCTTAGAAATTTCTGAACTTCTGAGCATAAACACCATTCTTCTTCGGATAGTAAATACATGCAAAATGTAGGATTACTTTGGAACAGACTAATCAGTGCAGGCTTCAACAATAATGCAACTTTAAGCATGTCATGAGCTCCAGCGTGTGCACACATCGATTTTTGGCGACAAAAACTTGGTACCAGTCATAGTGCATGCACTTTTTAACATATTTGTATTTTGCTCAGATTTTTCATTTTAAAAAGAGAGGTGGATAAAGAAAGATGGCGACAGGGGAAAAGTGAAAGATGGGGAAGATATGCACACATACAGAAATATGACGAGAGATCCGAAAGTTACGTCCGTCAAGATTAGAGCTGAACGTGAGGGAAGGCACTCCTTCTGTATTCGCGAGTCGTCGAGGTCTTTGAACTATAGGAAACGAACTCAGGGTTCTTTCTCGAGGAAAATTCTTATGAAGAACACTTTGACATACGCTTAGCTGTTTTTGCATTCTCGCATATTTGCCACACATAGTTCCTGCTCGAGCCGTACTGTAAGGTGAGCAATTGAAACAATCTTTACGCGGTATGTCATTTTTATTAAACGACGTTTTTGAGCCTACTTTTGTACAATGTACATATCCAACCGAAAAAAGGTGTTCCCCGATGATCGGATCGAGCGACTTGGATTCGCCGCTGAAGGACGAGGGGCGGGGTGGAGTCGGGGAAAAAACGGTAGAAGAGGGACCGACACTCACGCACACACGTACGCGTATTAACGTACCGTGAAAGAAATCGCAGTACAAAAGCGTCGCTCCTCGAATGTATAGCGATGCCCCTCTGAATGGAGTCTGCGATTTGAATGGTTCAGCGAGGGTTCGTGCGCGCCATTGTGAGAGGGCAAGGTCACAAATTTACTTGGAAATTTCTTTAAGCTTCCCGGTAACGTAGCGAGATATCCCCCGTGGACGGAATATTTGTCAACTGGTGAGGGTGGTGGGCACAAAAAGAAAACTATTTTGAGAAATCGCGATCCGATATCAATGTATCAATGACATTCATCAACGATCAATCATTAATTCTTGTATTAATTAGTCTTAAGTAAATTTTGACAATAACGTTACCCGATGAATTTGATCTAAAAATAATTAAAAAAATTTATAAATAAAGGGGGTAATAATGTGCTGGGCCAAAATTGCAGTAAGATTACGTTTGATGTAACATCACGAGTGAGTTCACAGTCAACTAGGTCACAAAAAGATCTTTGAGTAAGACGACATAAGACTGACATTCACACAATTACGACACGCGATGCAGATCTTTAAGACCTCGCAACGTGAATGACCCGCCAGTTACAACTGCAAGAGAAATATATGAGATCACGACACCAACCTTGAGAAGTACGCAGGAGCCAAATCGACATCTCCCCAATCAG
>NW_011959430.1:0-1786 GCF_000949405.1 Vollenhovia emeryi | reverse complement strand
ACATTTATAAAAAATGAAAAACGGTCTTCGTTAAGCGACGATTCTTTACCGCGTCTTATGCGGCTTGCTACATCCAATATGCCTATCGATATCCCTGACTGTGAGCACGCCTGTGAAAACTTCCGAAAATCGGTCTAAATAGTCATCATTTATTTCTGCTTCTGCCCGGTTGATTAAAGGTCGTATCAGTCATCAGTGGATTATGCCTACTGGGGATACCACTATAAAAAAAACGCGTCAACAATAGTACCTCAAGGGTGATGAGGAGACCTATTGAAAACACATTTACGCTCCTGAGCCTCGAGCGGCTCGTAGGCTTCGCGAGGGACAGCGAGGTAAGGGGGGTAGCGCTGGGAGAAGCAATTGAAAATCGGCCGCAAAGTGACCTACGTCGCCGAGCTCTGCCCTAATGCAATGAACTTTACATATTAAATGAACTAAAATAAATAAATATTTTTTCTCCATGCATTTAAAGAGTTAATTTTATAATGAGAAATTTCTTAATAGCAACAAATAAATCATAATAATAATTATTTTTTATGAAGAGAGAGAGAGAGAGAGGGAGAAAGAGGGTGCAAAAAAAATATATATATATAATAAATTGAGAATTAATTCATTCTCTGTGTATCAAATATATGAAACTAGCAAGTTATAAATCAATTCTCTATGAATGTGTATATGTATAAATGCGAACGATCTGTAGATGTAAGCATCATAGGAAAGCGTGCGAACGATATATATGGAAGCATACGGAAGGTTACCGAGTATCAACAGAAAACCGGGTGACGAGAGTAACCGCTCATCGAATTCGAGGGAAGGCGTTAGTCGAGCTAGAACACTCGAAGACGAAACTGGTGTACATACAGCAGTCAAGAAATACAGTCCACTTTATTTAAGACACAATAATTCTATCAATTTCATTCCTTTTATTTCGATACGATACAAAATGGTCCTTCGAGCCGGATTCGCGTGTACAATGACGGTGAAGCATCATTAGCGCAAGGCGTGTTGTGCATTCAGGCGGGTCGGCGGAAGAAGATTGGTAATTTTACAAGCGACATTGTTTCATCAAGGAGACTCGACGAATTCGAACTCAACGGTCGCAACAGTGATCCGTGTGGAAAGAAAGGCTAACGATTATATATCACGATGAGCGTCGAGCAATTACGAAGGCAAAGAGGAACGGTCAAGGCAAGATTGACAGTAACACAAAATTTTATAACTCGAGCAACCGAAACCTCAGACATTACGACGAAGGAGGAGCTCGAAGTGCGCATACAACGTCTAGATGAGGCCTATACAAGGTTCCAGGATATCATGCAGGAATTGGTGAACATAGTGCCCGAAGAGGAATATCAAGAACGAGATGCACCAGAGGAGGAGGATTTATTAATACAGCGATTGTCAGAGCGATCAAACGACGGAAATGGTGATGTGCTATCGCAAATATTGGAGCAGCAGGGTCAGATGCTGGTGCAGATTCGTGCACAATCAAATACTCCACGTGAATCGCACGTCAAGCTACCTATCATAAAGTTGCCGACGTTTACCGGTAACATTGAGGAATGGAAAAGGTACGCTGACACGTTCAAAACTTTAATCCATGATAGCGAGTTGTCGAACGTTCAAAAACACCAGTATCTCGTGGGATCACTGAGCGGTTAAGGTCATCGAGTCAATCGAAATCTCCGATCAGAATTACACGATTGCTTAGGAATTATTAAAAACCCGATATGAAGACGAGAGAGCCATTCGCAAGCGACACATTCAGTGTTTATTTGAGGTG
>NW_011959429.1:0-1786 GCF_000949405.1 Vollenhovia emeryi | reverse complement strand
AGTGACCCAACTGAACCAACTACGGAATCACCCGCTAGAGCTACATCGCCATCAATATTAACGCCACCAATAGTTGCATCGCTACTAATAACGGCTGTATCTCCACCAACAGTTTCATCTCCACCAACAATTTCATCTCCACCAACAGTTTCATCACCACCGTCACTAAATACTACAACGCCACCCTTAGCACCCAAAGATTTAACGCCACCCATCATTCAACCTGGACCTTCTACAATATCACAAGATACTTCACACAATGACAATATAGTAACAGTTGATGAAACTACCGATAATCAACAAAAAAAGTCTGTCTTGAATGTTTTGTCTTCTGTGCCTTGCATAAAAACAGTAATTAAAAAGATTAAGAAAGGTACTAAGCCAACAATGGAATTAACTTCAAGTCCGTACAAAAATGAAATAGAAGCCAAGGATAACATAAATAAAAGGAAGAAGCCTGTACTAGATTTAAAAAAAGTCAAAACAGAAAAAGGAATAAATAAAAGTACAAAAAGAAGCAACTTAGATGAAACAAGCAAGAAAAACAAAAAAATAAAAGCTAAAGAATCGTTATGTCAACTATGTCAGGAAAATCGTAAAGAAAACATGATCCAGTGTATAAAATGTAAAGGGTGGATACATGACCTATGTGCTGGGGTTGACAGCCATAGAAAGAAATATATTTGTGATATCTGTGTCCAATCTTAATAATTTTCTAAGTATTTTGTTTTTTATGAGTACAATCTCATTTTATTTTCTGTGTTATTTTAGTAATTAGGTTCGACTTTGTAACTAATAACCAAAGAAAAGTTGATCTCAGACTGAATTGTTTGTAATTTTAAGTTGTTCACGTGATCTCTGATTATTAAGTATTTTTCTTTAAAGTTTAATATATGTTCACTAATATCTAGTTTCTAAGTACGACTAAGGCTATAGGTGGTACGAATTAGGCGACTAGGCGCCTTAATCGTACCGAAAGCATATTTTTGAAAAACGTTAAAATAACTTATTTTGAAAAAGATTTTCAAGTTTCTGTGATTTTTAATTAAAAAGCAACTAAATAAAGATTTATTAGATGCAGAAGATTTTGTTTTATTTCAATTGCACTGAATATTACAGTATTATTTCTTTAAGGGGTACGACTTAAGAAACCTTACCCTAAGTTTGAATTCGTAAAAGAATAACCTTTTGTTTGGTGGCAACAAAGTTTTAAAAGTTTTAAAAATTTGTGTGGGTGGGAGGGGGGTATGTTGCAAAATTTAAAAAAATTAAAATTTTTTCTTTCGCCGTTTTGTAGTACTTTTGAAACCATTTAATTAAAAAAAAGAGAACTTTCTATCTCTTATAGTTTCGGAGATATTCGCATCGAAAGAGAAAAACCGATTTTTTCACAGGGGTGTTTCACCCCCTAAAAGCGCGTTAGAGCACGTATAAAAAAATACGTGTCTCTTAGTTTTAGCTGGAAAACAACATATTCAAAGCTCATCCAAATCGGAGGACGACACTTTGAAACGGTCCCTTGTGAGTAAAAAGTCTTATACTATTTTGTAATTTTCGCAATAGTTAACGAATTATTAAAAATCACTGTCTTACCCCGGTCTACCGCTCAATTTAAGGGGATGCTGGAGTGATTCTGCACTTTTGCACCTTTCTAACCTAAGAACTGTCAGTTCGCGGAAACATTTGTGTAATATACAAATGAAATGGCTTATGTGTACAAATCGAAAGCAGCTTGCTATTCCGGCCAAATGAAAGAACAATATGGCATCACTGAAACTAAGTTTAT
>NW_011959428.1:0-1785 GCF_000949405.1 Vollenhovia emeryi | reverse complement strand
AATATTTGATTCAAAAATTTTTATTAAATGTGAACGCATTAAACTGTGATCATATTTAACTTTTTCAGGTTTAATGTTAAATAATAATGAAATGGCAAAAGCTATTGCGAAAACGCCACAATCATTACAGTTTGGTTGTTGTTGCACAGTAGGAAATTTGACAGGTTGTTTATCAAAAGAATAAGTTGGAAATAATCGTGTCAAAAAATCTTTATGATGTTTGTGTAAATTCTTATTATTTAATGAGTCGTAAATAAATAACTGTCTTGTATCATAATAATTGCACACCCAATGTCCATCCGATAGACAAGATGAGCTATGTAAGATTTGTATATGTTTTTTATTTTCTGCTACAGGTTGTATCGTATCGAGACATTGCACTCGCCACGTTGCAACTGGTCTATAATCTGAACAATTTTTTAAAAGATGTTCAAAATGCTCCATATGCATATCGTTTAACCATTCGCCTTGAACAAGAAGCCTTTTTTGTTCTGACGACATCATAATTTGTTTTTTTAGTCTAGAGTTTTATTTAATATGTCGGAATATATATACAACCGTTGATTTGGTTGAGATCACTGCAGCTGATTTTTATTAGTGCGCAGCAGCCGATTTTTATAGGCGCACAGCAGCCTTCTGTCAGCGCGCAGCAACTAATTTTTATTAGCGCACAGTAGTAGTCTTTTACAGAAGAAGTAGTCTTTTACAGAAGAAGTAGTCTTTTACAGAAGAAGAAGAAGAAGAAAGAAGAAAGAAGATGAAAAGGAGAAATAAAGAAGAGAAAAACAGATCAGCGCACAGCAGCTGGTTTATGTTGGCGCACAGCAGCCTTTTATGTACAAGAAGAAAAAAGAAGAAGAAAGAAGAAAAAGGAAAGAAAAAGAAGAGAAGAAGAAAAGAGAAAACAGGACAAAGATAAAGAGACTTACCTTTATAGGAGGTAAAATCTAGAAAACACAAATTATTTTAAATATATTGCTGTAATAAAGAAATTCTGTTAACCAGAGATTAATCGATTCTCTGTGTCTTCTCAGAAATAGAGTCGACTAACCTCTGATTACCAATTCATGTAAATATTCCAATAAACCTTGTGGAGAAATATTAGAACTTAAAACATGGTTTTAGATTTATTTTTATTTTTTTTATTTAGATGACATTCTTCATCGATTCCTTTTCCTGTATAGTATGATTAAAAATTAACATACGTTTAACGAATTAATCAGGATTATATCAAAACAGCCCCTACAGCATAAAATATCGCAGAAACATTGCAGTAATATTATATTATTACAAATATTACAACTATTGTAACAATCCGTATGTGTATCGTATCCGTCTTGAGAATGTTCAATATAAGAATCATTGTCAAGAAGATCTTGTTCTCGTTGTTTTTTCTGCATTAGAATCAATTTTGATATCTGCAATTCGCAAAAGACTTTCTTTCCTTTTCTTCCTTGCCAGCTATATTTTGCTGCAAGCTCATTTGTAATTAAGTTGGCAAAAATGCTATTTGTTGTTGTAGTTAGTTTATCTCTGCCACCCATTTTCAAAGAGGCACTTTGTATAATAACAATTAAATGTTTCAATATTTTATAATACTTTCTAAGGAGAAAGAGAAAAACTAATATGCAATGTATATGTTACGTACTCGCGTAAACTACTCGGTCGGTGTCGCGCGCGTGGTTCTAGCTTGTCACTTAATAGTTTGTCCCTTATACTTGGCGCGAGACACTACCGTGTCTCATGATGTTGAAACCATATTTATAACAGTTTTTGGTCTTTTGC
>NW_011959427.1:0-1785 GCF_000949405.1 Vollenhovia emeryi | reverse complement strand
GGCTCAGCGGGCCCAGATGTATCTGCAACGCAGCTTGACCCTCTTCCGTTTGTATCTCGCGTTGAACGGCTGATGGGAGCGAATCCCCAGTGGTTTCGAAAACATTCTCAGACCCAAGAGTCAGCTCCATTGGACGCATGGTCGTCGCATGTGGTGTAGAGGTTATCAACGGTGTAGAGGTTATCGGTGGTGCTTCCAACTCATACGATACATCTATCAATTTACAATGTTTCGATTCGGGGGACTCGATCAACGAGCGATTCGATGAGGTCCGTTTTTCCCCCCTCTTTATCTGTCGCCGTATAGCATCTTTCTCGTCCTTGTAGTCGAATGATGTATCAATCATCCCCATGTCATGGATTGGCTCGTCTTTTATCGCGCATACCCCGTTGGAGTTGTCAGCCATCTGTTGCAACGGCTCGATGATTGGTCTAAAGTGCGTCTTCACGCGATATCATCATCGATCCTACCAATCTTCAAAGCGCGATGTTTCTTGCGAATTGCTTCGCTCGTTTTTGCGATCTCTCTCGCAATCTTTTCACGCTTGCTAATATCATCGCTCCCAGCCATGCTGATCGCTCGCTTTTCACCCAACGGAATACCGACAAAGACTAATCGGTTCGCGGTACTGCAAACACGTTAAATCCCTTTCTGTATCGCCCATTAGAAAGCGCGCTGTCCTTGTCTATCACTAGGAAACCAAACTTGTCTAGCCAGCAACTGCTACACAATGCGCAGAAATCATTATATGACATGTCGGTATTCACATGATCGTTGTACACGTGTTTCAAATTGGTGCCGTCCTGTTTGAACAGGATTAGCAGGTTCGCGTTGTCGCGTATAAGATGTTTCGGTATTCTCGCGTAAGTCTGACAGAGATAAAAGCAGTCGACGCTCGAGTGACGTCCCATTGAAAAATACTCTCTCACCGCGTCTTGCTTATCGCATGCTACGTCGTCAAAGACAAAGATCGAGTTCGGACGCGCCTCGCTCGGTGGAATGACATCACTGTTATTGGAGAACGTAAAGTATCCGATTTCGCTGATAGACGCCAACAGGTGCTCCAGGTACTGATATTTCGGTTGTTGCAGCGACTTTGAGTACACGTACACGTTCTCGAAACGCACACCATTGGGACTTTCCAGTAAGCTTATGAGAACGTTTGTTTTTCCGCAATTCGAGGGGCCGCACACGATCGCGCGTATACTAGTCGGTAGCAGCGCACCATGCTTGCGTTTCTCCACATTGTCCCCCATCAACCGTAACTTGTCACAATTCGTAACGCGTATCTTCAACGGTTGCTGCACGAAATTCATTTTTCACACTGATATGTAGGAGGCGAGATCGAGCGCCTATTTATAGGCACGTGAAACCATTCAGTAGACGACACCTATTTATACGAGCGCGATACAACGAATCGCTCAGTAGTGAAAATGTTTGTCCTGCTGTCAAGTCCTTCCGATATCTGTGATTTAAACGTCGAACAGTTGCAGTTTATTCCAAAAACTGTTCTGTTACGAGTGTGTGGCGATTACGTACACTACTTGTGGGATAAACTCCCAGAACGTATAAAGACTGATTCGGAGGTTCAGACTTATCGGCGCTGTTACGAGCATTACAATCAGCCGTGGCAGAGGACGCACATCGACGGTCCCGCGCCGATGATCAAGGATTGCTACGAATGTTGGCAGAGGCAACAGCGGTAAAACGCGGCAGCGGTCTGCTGAATCGTGCGATAAACGCGCTTCCTTTCGAGCTACATATCCCCGGTTATCAGTTTTGTGA
>NW_011959426.1:0-1785 GCF_000949405.1 Vollenhovia emeryi | reverse complement strand
TTGCATGAACGACATGCACAATTACACGCATCTTCGCGGTCGGTTTACGCGGTCGGTTTTCGCGATCGGTTTTTCAGGAAAAAGTTTTAATTAACTATTAATTACGTAATTTTATCCATATTATAAATTTTAATTTATCGAGGAATGTGATTAAAATCACTCTAACGCGAAGTAAATTTTTTTCTATACCTGCTTAAATTTCGAAATTAAAGATTAAATTACTAAGAAATGGTCAATATTTTTGAATAAATAACGGCAGTAACAATAAATTTGATTCGTATATACAGTAAAGTTTTTGTATTAACATTCTTCTTTAATTCACGTCTCGTGGTCGTACATTTTTCGATACGATCGACACTCGTATATTCGAACCGTACGAAACATTTGTTGGTGATAATAACCGACTATATGGAAGGAGTTTTCTTCCTTCCTGATCTCTGGTCAAAATGATCAGATTGTATGGCCGGGAGCAACGAAAGGTATGTCCAATCTGGCCCACCGAGGGACTAAATACGACGAGGTAAGTGGTCAATATTGGCCACTTTGATGGAGTACCTAAGTAAGGTGCTGTACGAAGTATACTTTAATTTCTTTTGATGTGTTACAATTCGGGTGGGTTATACTTCTATATACATACATTCTCGCATATGTGCGAGAGTGAAACCCCTATTAAATCCCGCGGTCGCGTTAAACTCCAAGTCAAACCTCTAAAAAATCGCGTCGCGGTTAATTAAAGATTTGTAGGTTCATTATGTTGAAATACGGGTAGGTAGGTCTATAAATCGGAATACGGGTAGGTAATGCAATAATAATAACTGTAAATATATTTACTATATATTTTTCATAAAAATTTAAGAAGTGTAAAATTATAATAAACGAGTTATTAGGAATGTTGTACTCTCGTTTATTGTAATTACTATGTATTTCTTGTATATTATTTAATAATAACTAAACGCATTAAAAATATTATATTGTAACATTGCAAAATTAATTCTGTAATCGGATGAACACAATAAGACAAAAATTATTACACGGGGTAAGCATTTAGTTTAAAACTTTGGCACTTTGGATTTACTAAAAAATGTAGTTAAATTTGGGAGATTCTTTATTTCCAAAATAATAAATTTATTAACGCTCTTTCTATTTGCGATTATTTATGCAAATTAAATAAAGTAAACTAATTTTGAAAATATTATTCGATAATTGGTAAAAAATATTACGCAATAAGCACGTGTAAAGATTTCGTGTTATTGTACGCAGACCGAATTTTCATGGGCAATTTCATTAAAAAAATATATATATAATTTGTATCTAATTATATGTATTTTACATGATATTTTTTAATTTGTATTGTATATTGATCTCTTTTATAACATTGAATGTTTTGTAAATTGTATGAAGAAAGATAAATAATAAAAATGTTAAAAATCGTATTGTAAAGAAAAGAGGACCGCTGATTGGAATCAGCGGGGGCGGCGGAGGGCCTCTTTAGATTAACTTTATTATTGTATGAAATTTTAAGTTGGTCTAAAATAATCTTTTATGCGATAGATTTTCGCTTGAGCATTTATTATACAATACGATTTTTATTTGCACATTTATAAACAATGTTACATATTATTATACTCTCTAAAAGTCAATCAGTGAATTATTACTGAAAACGGTTATAACTATTGAATTATTCAGTGGTATACTTGTAACTGTGAATCAGTAGGTATTCACTGTTTTCTGTCATAATCCACTGATTGACTTTTAAAGAGTAGACATAGCTACATGTTTTATATT
>NW_011959425.1:0-1785 GCF_000949405.1 Vollenhovia emeryi | reverse complement strand
ATCTAGCGAAATGGCCCAATCCAGATCTGCTGCATTCTGATTGGTCTATTTCTAATCCTCAATCCGCAATCCCGATCCGTAGTCTGATACGGGCTTTACGGAGCGCTTTTTGCGGAATGCGGACCGCGTCCGGAACGACCCGTATCGCGCGACAAAGGGTCCGGGAGCGGCGAGGTTGCCGTAAGAAGTGTTTACGATTCCGCGGTAGGACGCAAGTCGACGGTCAATACGCAAATAATTGCCGTAGACTTTGTGATTTTTTTGTGCGTCGACTTCGGACTTTATGTGGAGTTTACGATGCAAGTCTCAAGGTCTATTCGGAGTCGTAGTCGTAAGAATAGTCGACTGTGATTAAGAGGATGCTCTGGAGTGATTCTGCACTTTTGCCACCTTTTGCTCCTAGAATTGTCAATTGGTGAAAACATCTGTGTAATATACAAGTTACGTGGTTCTCGTGTATGAACCGACAGTCGGACTAGATCAGAGAACAGCGTGGTATCATTGAAATTAAGTTTAGAAGCCTAACAAAAATCTATTCACTCGAATAAGTTGTAGGTTACCTAACCTATAGACTTCTTTCTTGTTAAGCTCCTGAACTTAATTTTAGTGATACCATGCTGTTCTTTCACTTAATCTGGATAGTGGGACACTGTCGGTCTGTACACAAAAGCCACATAATTTGTATATTACACAAATGTTTTCTGGAATTGACAGTTCTAGGAGCAACAGGTGCCGAAAGTGCAGAATCACTCCAGCATCCCCTTAAGACCCGTGTTACAATATACAGGGTGAGGCATTTAAAACTGTTTTTCAGAATATTTGGAAAAATACAAATCGGATTAAAAAAAGTTGCAATAAAAGTTGTTCACCTCGAAGAGGGTCATCCATTAACATAAAGCTCGACCCCCTGCACCACCCCCGGGGGCGGGAGGGGGGTGACTTTGAAATCTTAAATAGAAACCCCTATTTTTTATTGCAGATTTGGATTCTCCGTGAAAAAATATGTAACTTTTGTATGAGACATTTTTTTTCGTTTCATGATAGATGGCGCTGTAATCGGCAAAAATGAAAATGAGTTGAAAATTGTTGAAAAATGGTAATATCTCAAATAAACACACATCAGATTAGAAACATCAAAGTAAATTTTTTGATATTTTTGAAAATGCTATCATGTGACACCGTCTACCCTCTTGCAATGCATTCTTAGACTACTTTTAGCTTTACCGAGGAACAACGACGTGGACGTAGTAGTAATTTGTTCCCTTCGGGGTGCTTGATTACTGTGAGTCCCCATGCCTCTCACTATCTCGGGGTGCTTGATTACTGTGAGTCCCCTTGCCTCTCACTATCTCGGGGTTTACAGTCCGAATCATTGAAGTAAAATGAACAGTCTGACCACTTTGCTTCTCGAACATTTGCTTCAATGAAACACTTGTGAGAGGCAAGGGGACTCACAGTAATCAAGCACCCCGAAGGGAACAAATTACTACTACGTCCACGTCGTTGTTCCTCGGTAAAGCTAAAAGTAGTCTAAGAATACATTGCAGGAGGGTAGACGGTGTCACATGATAGCATTTTCAAAAATATCAAAAAATTTACTTTGATGTTCCTAATCTGATGTGTATTTTTTTGAGATATTACCATTTTTCAACAATTTTCAACTCATTTTCATTTTTGCCGATTACAGCGCCATCTATCATGAAACGAAAAAAATGTCTTATACAAAAGTTACATATTTTTTCACGGAGAATCCAAATCTGCAATAAAAAATAGGGGTTTCTATTT
>NW_011959424.1:0-1784 GCF_000949405.1 Vollenhovia emeryi | reverse complement strand
CCGTGAACACCTCGGTCGAAAACAATCTATTGGAATCCGCGCTCGGTTTTGTCGGCTGAGGTGTTTACGGCGCCGTACGCAGTATCATTCACGCGGCGACAGTCGAATTGATCGGTCATGCCTGCGCCGCTTCGCATATCGTATTATTCTTTCTTGATACGCGTTCGCGACAAGTGCGGGAAGAAACCACGATCGCTCTCTGCAAATAATTAGTGATTGATATCATCGTGCGATCGCTGAATTCCCGCAATTTGACATCGATGCTCGATGTAATCGAACGTTCGTAGTGGCAATTGGACTCACAATCAGTGACAATCGGACATGGTGAAAACTGAAGAAGTGGCATTTGGATACAGTGATGCAGTGCCAAGTGACTTTACAAACGGAAGTGTGAATTCGCGAGTGAAGTGGCATTTGGATACAGAGACAATGCCAAGCGACTTCACAAACGGAAATATGAATTAGCGAGTAAAGTGGCATTTGGATACAGTGTCAGTGACAAGTGACTTTACAAACGGAAGTGTAAATTCACGAGTGTGTCGGAGGACTGCTGAGACAACGACACCTGAGAGGAGAACACCTGAGTGGAGGAGGAGACATCGGGCGCCATTGCAGAATCAACGTAGATACAACTCCGCCGCTGCGCATCTTGTCGGTGAGTGAAAAGTTTTTTTATTAAAGTAACGGAATCTACATTTTTAGACCGTAGATTGTAGATTGACACATTTCGTAGATCCGTTACGTCAAAATGGATAGGTTACACATAATTTCACGTTTTATTTAATTAATATTTAATTTATCGAAGAGAAGTGATTTCATAGAACTCTACAAATCAAAGTATATTGAGCTCATTTTTTATATTGAAAATCGTTGAACTACATCATAGTAGAAATTACGCGAAATATGACGAATATTATCGATATATTCAGCCAACTAATTTCTCGTAGCCTATCTATTTTTAATTAAAGAATTGATATATGTGTAAAGTAAAATAATATGACGTGAGATTATTCCAATATAGTTTGTCGAGAATACTTTAATTTGAAATTACTTTCATATTTTATTTGAGATTATCGATTAACTGTAATATTCCATTATAATATCGGTATCACTCTTGCGGCAAGTTGCTTTTTTCTGGATCTTACGTCATTTATTCTGCATATCTCGCGATACTTTCAAGATGCGTTCCGTATGAATACACGCATATACGTTATAGTCACACGCATCTCGTATTTTTGCGGTCGATTTTCGCGGTAGGTTTTCACGATCATTTTCACATGTTCAAGAAATGATTAATTGTTTAATTTCATCGCGGAAGACCATTAAGGTGGTTCTTGCATTTAGGTCAAACCGAGATAACTCGAAAAATATGATATCAAATGAAAGATTAACGTTCCTAGAGTGTGTATGAAAAATTTCGGATTTTTTTACCGCTTGGTTCCGGAGATATATGTCCGCAAACTTTGGCAATTTTACATATTGATAATAGGGAAAGGAGGGTCAGATCGCACATTCATGGAATACGTTCATACTTCTCGCCAAGATGAACGAATAAAAAACTGTTTAATCGATGCAATAAACATTTCTACAGATACTGACGCGACACCAAACTGATTGACCGTACCGTACCATAAATAAAGAGAAACTTCTGACGAACTTTCGGCAATTTTTGACACGACACGAGAGTCATGGCCGCCGTCTTGAGTGGCAGCTTGGCAACGTCGCACGGTCGCACGTGCTTCAGCTGACGCATAAGCACAAGGCGCGTGTCCTACCATTCTCCC
>NW_011959423.1:0-1784 GCF_000949405.1 Vollenhovia emeryi | reverse complement strand
ATAGAGGCGCGCAACCGACGGTGGAAAATCGGAGGAACGCCGTTGAAGGCGCGCAACCGAAGGCGGAGGATCGGAGGAACGCCGCTGAAGGCGCGCAACCGCAGACGGAAGATCGGAGGAACGCCAGTATAAAGGCGCGCAACCGGAGGAAGGGTTAAGAGATAAAGGAGACAAATAGAAAGAGACAGGAATGTAGGTAGAGGTAAAGAGAGAGAGTGTGAGAGAGATAGATGAGCGTCGTCGTCGAGGAGGTGGTGTCCTGGTGGTCGTTGCCGTGGGCCACAGAGTTTACACACGCGGTAGAATCTCGCACTAACGGGATGCCGACTTAGCCTATGGTGACCGATGGTTAAGCACTTAAACTTACGTCGAGGATCACGATGTGGCTTATTCTAACACACTCTCCAGGAGCCAGAGCTTATAGCTGTCGTTGGGCAGAGGTTCGTCTGTGCCGAGCTCAGAGAACTGAATGCGAATTTCGGGCTCCGAGGCCCGGCTTTTATACTGTTAGCTTCTAGGGCAAGTGCGGAAGTGGTGATGAGCGGGGGCCCTTCGATCATTTTCCGAATTTATTAATTTGTGCTTTAATTAGTATTCCGACTAACTTGAGTCTTGGTTAGCTTAAAAGGGGGCCGTCGCTCGTCATTTTCCCGCTTATTCCTTATTAATTGCATTTTGCGTTCCCGAATTATTAACGCGCATACCAATCTCGCGTTTTTATGCGTAGAATTCCGCTATGCCGTTCCGAAGCACGTAGGCATGGAAGGTTCTAGAATTTCCTCGCTAGATTCGCAATGATACTAAAAGTATTAATTTCCCGAGGTTTGAACGCGCGTTTTGCCGCGCCGGCTTGAAGTGGAGGCGCGTAGCGCCCCCGTACGTGGCTGAGATCAACGGTTCGTGTGGATGTAGCTCTGTTCTCGAGAACCGTTGATGTCAGCGTTTTAACAGCTTTTTCTTACTAATTAACGCAAGTTCTTTGGATTTCTTTTATTAGGGCGAAAGCGGAGGCGCCAAAGGTCGGCCTGTTACAGTGGTTGCCTCGGCTGTCGCGTAATTAATCCAGAAACGATAGTAGAGAAAATAAGAATAGAGAACGTATAAGATCACGTGCCGCGCGCGTGCTACGTGCCGCGTCGCGTCGGAGCTCTCTATCGGGTGGGCGATCATTACTGCTTCGTGAATAGTGACGTTTGACGAAAAATAATTCGTCGGACGTAACAAGTTATATAACTGTAAGTTAAAATTTCCTACTCAACAATATAACTGTTATACAGGGTGAGGGAAAAGTACCGGACCGGTGAAATATCTCGACAAATATCACGAGACACGGTAGTGTCTCGCGCCAAGTATAAGCGACTAAGTATAAGCGACAAGCTAAACCACGCGCGCGACACCGACCGTGTAAGTTTACGCGAGTACACGAGTTGACGGGCCCTCAGATTTTCGGATCTCAGCAACGGCTGATCCGACGAACTTGAGACTGCGCTTAATCGATAGCTTGGGTACGATTTGCATAATAAAAGTGTTTTTACTTTTCTCCTACGTGCCCCATGAGTGGAGATATTGCAATGCAAAGTCCGCGTACGTAGAAAATTACGTATTAAGAACCGTCTTCGTCGTCTTAGTCGTCTTGGTCGACAGGCCAGTGGATCCTTTTCACTTTTCTGCCGCAACGTGACATTGGCGCTGCTGACGTGACTGACATTACCGATGTTACCGACGCGTAACATTACCGATGTTATTACCGACGACTTCCGAAGTTCGGTTTACCGTCGAGTTAT
>NW_011959422.1:0-1784 GCF_000949405.1 Vollenhovia emeryi | reverse complement strand
CAATTATTTGACCTTTTCTTTGTTCCAACAGATTTTTAGAATTTTAATGTACATGACAAGCTTATTCCTATTTATTTATTAATCTAACGCGACCTCTCGCCAAAATAAACCAGATACAGACAATGCCTAATCAGTTTCGATCCAGTCATGATGGTGTTAACATGTGGCATTTCAAACGTATTCACCTTTCTTCTAACAAAGAACAGGAAATCAAATTGACCAATATGTAAGTTCTATCGAACATGTTAGTGGCTTGTTTTAATGTTAATTGACTCTCTCTCGTCTTTACTCAGTTTGACACAAAGTAATGGTATTGGCCAAATAACTGAACAATGACGCAGTGATTCACTAAGGTATGTAATTTGGAGTTGCATTAGGATAGGCCTTCAGCTTTGTTATACGAATTTGTAATTTGCGTTTCAGAACACTTGAAAAGGGCCCAAACCCGGGGCCGAAACGTTGTAATACTCGTTTTTTAAATAAAAACCATTAGCCAGTGTAGGTCGCTTAATTCTATGAAAATTTGTTTCACATATGAAGTTTAATACATTAAGGGTCAGTTTCACAAACGTCGGTTAGCTGCTAACCGAAGGTTAATTGATTCTCTGTCTCTTCTTAGATAACAAAATAGAAAAAGATAGGAAGTTGACTGAACTCTGGTTAACAGTTAACCGACGTTTGTGAAACTGGCAAGTGATATTTATCATTTTAAAACTGTTTTAAAAATGCGTTCCAAAATGGTTTCACTTCGTATTTAAAGCTATTATCAACTTGTATATAATCTAAAATAGTACTTATATTAAGTAAGCTATGTACGTCTAATTATAACAAATAAGTAAATAGAAAATATATCAATATACTGTTGGACTAAATATTTTGTGCGTAATAATATTTTTTGCGTTAATTTACATATATTTTTCGCTTAACAAACTGTATGCCATTATACGTAATTAAGTTTAATTATATACATAATTAAATTTAATTACATATAATTATAATACACAGTTTGTCAAGCGAAAAATATATATAAATTTATACGAAAAATATTATTTCGTATAAAATATCCAGCTCAACCGTATACTGGCACATTTCCAAAGCATTATTGCATAATTATTTTATTGCAACATTGCCTGTGTCCAGCAGAAGTTTGCGCTTGCTAAGCGCTTTGCGTTCATTGGATTATACTTTCAGATCTGTGCTGAAATAGAGCTATTCTTCTAGATCTATCCAATCAGCATAAAGCGCTTATTCTTAGCTAACTTCGGCAGAACACAGCCATTGTTGCAACGTTACGTAGCAATATTTCTGAAGGCGGACATTTTACCGTTGCTGCAAGATTGCAGCAGTGTTGTAGCAACATTTCGCAACATTTCTGCAATATTGCTATGTTGCAAAAAAATATTTCTGCAATGTTGCTGCAATATTTCTGTGCCATATGGGGAGGAAAAAACACCAACGTTTAGATTACAGTCTGAAAAAACCGAGAAATTCAAAAAACATCGGTAAGGAAACGGTCAACAATGGAACTGTCGACGATGAAATCCATCATAATGATGGAACTGCCTACAATATGATTGACAACGATGGAATTAACACCAATAATAAAATTATCACCAATGGAATTGTCCATATATGATTGCAAACGATGGAATCGTCATCAATGATAGAATCAGCGATGGAATTTTCGACGAGACAATCCATGATAATGACATCAGCAATGAAACTGACCAAATAGGAATCCATCGTGATGATGCAATCATTACTAATGAAACCAAGACATTGCA
>NW_011959421.1:0-1784 GCF_000949405.1 Vollenhovia emeryi | reverse complement strand
CCCGGAAGTCATGCGGTGCAGTTCCCGGGTGGCCCCAGAAAGCGCAGAGAGGTCCACCCCCGGTGGTTTTAGTGCGGTAGGCGTCTCCGTTGCACTACTGGCCTTGGGTTGTCAATTGCCCAAGTGCCAGGGAGACGAGTCCCACACACCACCCCCTCCCGTCCCAGCGGGAGCGGGGTGACGGCCCATGAGGGTTTCCACCGGGTAAACACACAAAAAAAAAGCTTAATATAAAGCTAGCAGCGCCACGAGTTTTTCTTAAATGGCACGGGGTACAAAATTATTTTTGGTGGTACAAATTAGTACAAAATAAGTACTAAAAAATTCAATAGGTCGCATTCGATTTTGCTGATTTGGTCCTGCCAACTTGAGAGAGCTTCTTTAAAGATGTATAATGGAGGTCCAATGGATGTCCGCAATGCGGAATTATAGATTTCTCATGGTCCTTCATTGGTCATCTAATAGACGTCTACTGGAAGGTGTTAATCTCCATGACAAACGTATAATGGACGTCCATTAGAAGTTTTGTTTCTATGTGGGTTCATACTAAAATATTTTATCATAAAGAATTACGGAAACAAGTAAAGCATATATTGCCTGTAATAGATGATCAATAATGTTATATTAAAATTTATAAACAATAAAACAATTAATAAAGTCATAAAAATAGGTGATTATATTTGTAATACACCAAATGTATTAAATAAAGTCATGTAAACAATAAAGTACATATACATATACATATATCTGTAACGTCACGAAAAGGTTCATATATATTTCTACATAATTATATATAATAATAATTTTAATTTTGTATAACACCATATTTTCTTTTATTTCATAATGCATAATTATATCAAATTTGTTATAATTATATATAACTAGATCCAAGCAGACATATCGGCTCTTTCATCCATCGCGAAGTTTATATATAATCAGATCTGATTATATATAAGTACATATGGTCATACAAGATTATATATAAATTGATATAAAGTTATAAACCTTTTGATTAAATCATGTATAAACGATTCTTTCGATACGTATAATTATATATAATTATACGTAATTACATATAATTTGATATAATTTGATATAATTTTGTATAATTTTATCTACATTTTTTTCCCGGGTGTACACACAGAAAAAATATAATCACGATGATAACAAGTGCTGACCGGCATTAAAATTATCTCCGAAACTGTATAATAAACACAAACTAGCACATAGTTACGTTAACAGAAAAAAAATCTCAAAAACATGCACGGATATATGTGGAAAACATACCTCGTATCCGTAGAACTTGACAACTCACACTTTTCCCCTTTCCTTCTTTTAATTGATAAAGCTTCTTCTTTTGTTCTTCATCGTCCGATTCAAATGTTTCAGGATCAAACTTCAGAATTGATGAGATTTTTACACTTTTGTATTTTCGATCACCCGGCAAATACACACGCGCCACAGACATTGTTCCGTCAGTATAAAATATACAGGGTGTGTCCTAATACCCGTATGTCCCGTATATGGTGGATAGACCGGGGCAAACTGAATAGAAAAGTCCTATACCATTTTGCAAAATTCGCAATAGTTATCGAGAAATAAATTTTAATGTCTGAGCGAATGAAAGCGTAGACGGCGGCAGGCCGGACTCGGCAGGCAACGGTGGGGCATCATCTAATAGCGAGAGGTGGAACGACGCGCCGAAAAAAAGTTGTCACGCAGCGAGCGGGGAGTGTTTACTGCTCGCCGCTCGCTGCGTGACAACTTTTTTTCGGCGCGTCGTT
>NW_011959420.1:0-1784 GCF_000949405.1 Vollenhovia emeryi | reverse complement strand
CCGACCGTTGCGGGAGGGGGCAGGTGTGACCTTGTAAATGAAAATGGTAGTTTGTTTATGATTTTAAAGGTAGCCACACAGGCATTTTAATACAAATTACTAAGAAAAAGTATTAAAATTTTTAGTTTTCAATTTGTTATATCTCCTAAACCAATGCCGTCCCCCACTTGATTCTTGCGGGGAATTACTCAGAAAACTCTCCCCTACAACATATCTAAGTGGCGAGGAAATCGGTGAGGTGTGATCTTTTCTGCATATTTACCGACATCCCCAACAACATATTTAAAAATAAAGCAAATCGGAGAGGAAGCCCCTTTTATGCATAATTACCTTTTTAATATTTATTGTTCAAGTAATATATTTTTTACAGATGATAATAAATTTTCAAAAATTCCATCGTTAACAACAATGCATTTTTCAATTCATATCAAACATACAGCATATCTGCATATACGACATTTGTGAATATGCGAGGCATTTTGAATATTTCTACAATGCTATCAGCACAACAATCAACAGACATATAAGAGTAAATTCCCGCAGACGTTCATGAGGTTGGATGAAGGGTGAAGTGTACAGAAAAAAAGTAAATACGCGAGACATTCAAGTAGCTCTATCTTGGAAACAGTGGGAAATGGGAGAAATATTCATGTGAAAATTTTTGCTTAAAATGACCGATACTATCACTTCCCACAATATTGACCTTTCCTCGTGGAACACCCTGTATATGCAATAACGTCATTGTGCAATATGTTTCTGCCTGATAAGGCTATATGCCGAACGTACGTTTGTATTATATGTACATTAGCGATAATGCTTGTAGGCAACCGTTCGTAGGCAATCTGCAAATAAAGCTGTTGGCAAAATGTTGTAGGCAAACGAATCTGGTGGCAATCGGAAATATAAGCAAACGAGATCCCCCAAGATGTTCCACATTTATCATCATGTAACATTTGTTTGAAGAATAATTATACAGAAAAATGCTGTTGAATTAAAAAATCAATTTATCGCACATTTTTTTAAGCAAACAAGTATAATTTTTAAGAAAATCAAAATTTAAAGTAATTTATAAAAGTTTAAGTAACTTGTATGTAATAATAAAACTCTGTCATTGAAAATCAACTAACACGTAACTGATTATTAAAATGTATACAACATGTAGTACATAGATGCAGTATATAAAGTAGCATTATATGACAGCAGAGTAAAGAAATCAATAACCAGAACTGTGAAAATTAATATTTAGAGACAGATACACATGTACGAGTAATAACAGAACTGTAGTAATAAAGTTTGAAAAATACTATTTCATTATTTTTATTGCTTACAATTTAGAAACTTTTGTAATTTTGATATACATATAACTTTTATTAAAATCTATAGTCTTTCAATTACTGTACGGTAAGCATAGGATTTAATACATAAAGTTGTCTTTTCATGAAATTATATACATAAAGAAACAATTACGCCAATTTAAAATTTAATAAATTTATTAAAAATAGATTTTTTAAACACAAACATTTTAATAAAATAATTCCTTGCAGTTGACTGTGTTTTTAACTTCAAAACATACTACGTATCTCATTATCAGAATTCTCTCTGTAACATCTTTCTTTTCTACATTTATAGTAAAATACATCTCCTTTATTTTTAATATGGAAGCTGTAAGTTAAAGACTTGATTGAATTAACATTTTTGATAAAATTTATACTCAATAACTTTTAAAAAGTGTACATAAAGAAAATACAAAATGTTACTGAACTAACAGATGAAGAATTTACTTG
>NW_011959419.1:0-1784 GCF_000949405.1 Vollenhovia emeryi | reverse complement strand
TTCCGGGGCATAAGATATCGCGTTTAAACTTCGAATTTGTACGTTTCAGAACTTGTAATTTTTACGCGCTAACTTTAAAGTCGCGCTGCATCGTCGTCATGAATGACACTCTATCGAATTAAAACTTGCGAGACCTCGTTAGATTTAATGGCGGGGCAAAGGATATCGCGTTTAAACTTCGAATTTTTACGTTTCGGAACTTGTAATTTTTACGCGACAACTTAAAGTCGTGCTGCATCGTCGTCATGAATGACACTCTATTGTGGTCAACAATAAGAGGAGGTAGATTTGGGACGGAAATGAGATTTAATCGTAAGGATGAAATCAGCTCTCTTTATTCCGCCT
Organism: Vollenhovia emeryi; assembly: GCF_000949405.1. NCBI lineage: Eukaryota > Metazoa > Arthropoda > Insecta > Hymenoptera > Formicidae > Vollenhovia > Vollenhovia emeryi. The sequence goes on along the minus strand of NW_011959419.1, from coordinate 1,439 downwards.
ATCTCTTAAACGTGCTAATGACCGACTGACGACGCGTCCCGATTTTTCATTGTTCGCCCGCTGTCTCTTGTCTTGTTGATCGTCTAGGGGACACGCCGCGACTCGTATACCCCGTGATCTTTTCGAGGCATCGAGACTTCGCTTTTAGACTCGTACTACACTATCGAATTAAAACTTGCGAGACCTCGTCAGATTTAATGCCGGGGCCACAGATTAATAGACAGATCGCCAAAGACCCGGGTTGAGGCGCGACCCCCATTTCCGTACTTTGCCCCTTACCGACACCTTTGCCCCTTACCGACAGCTTTGCCCCTAGGTGCGAGTCCGGACTAAATATATCCGATTTTATCGACAGCTTTGCCCCTAGGTGCGAGTCCGGACTAAATATATCCGATTTTATCGACAGCTTTGCCCCTAGGTGCGAGTCTGGGCTAAATGTATCCATTTCAGATTTTGCCCGTAGATGTAAGTCTTGGCTAATTGATGGTGAGACGAGTGGGGGGTGAGAGATTTGTCACCTCCTCCTCCGCGACGCGTCGCAAACGTTTCAAGCGGCCCGAGTTGAGAAATTTTCTTTTCACCACTTCTCGCGAACCGGTCTTACATGTATACATATGTATAATTTGTCTTTTATATTAGTATTTGTATTATTAATATAATAGCGAGTCAAATGCATAGAATAAAAATTATTTTGTTAATATTAATGTCTCGTAATCTATACATATATTTTTATATATTACTAAATATTTTTCTGTACTTAAATTGTAAGAGTATATGTATAAGAACATAATAATAAATACAGATTACAAATATTGTTTGTTGTTTTTATTGTCAGTTATTGTTCATTATTTGTAATATATGAGCAAAATTAATATTTGGATTTCTATATGTTGTATGTCAGTCATAATAAAATTGTAATTGTTAATTATTAATCATGTTTATTTTATGTATACAGAAATGATATGTTGTATATCTACTGTATGAGCGCAATTTCTAAAAAAATTATATATTCCTAAAAGAGATATATGAAGAGAAAATTGTTCCGATATATCGATTAATACCTTCCCTGCCGAAAATGGTCGATTAAAACGGATTACTTTTTAATCCGTTTTAATCCATTTTAATCGGTTTTAATCGGTTCAATCCGCACCCAGATTAAAAAGTAATCGATTTTAATTCGGAACAAATTACAATCAGTTTTAATATCGCTTTCGCGGATTATTTCTAATCCGAAATCATTACATTCTAAAACCTATTGTCAGTCCAAATAAACACAAATAATCGGATGGATATACAGGGTGTCTGATGCAAAAGTAGCAACTTTGAAAATAGTGGTAGATTGGGTTAAACTAAGGAGAAATATCATGTACTGCGGTACAAAGTAACATTAGTTATTGAGTAGTAAATTTACACGTTTGAGCGAATGAGGATGCAGGAGA
>NW_011959418.1:0-1784 GCF_000949405.1 Vollenhovia emeryi | reverse complement strand
AATTTACTGATTCAGAAGAGGACATAAATTTGACACATCATAATGAAATTGACACATTTTTGCAAAATATTCAGAAAAATTCGAAGAAAGAAGTTAGTGGTGTTCGACCTAACCCGTACTATTGTCCTGATTTTGGAAAACGTCTTCTGAAATTAAGTAAATACTTTTTACTATGGACTGTCGTTTTATCTACAACAGATAAAAATTTAGTAGCTACTTCCGCTCGTAGTGAGAAATATTTTAGAGAAGTAAAAGATTTAATATGCAAAGGTAATAAATCAAATCGAATTGATAAATTTATTATTTTGCATTTAAGATAATTGGCTGGGACGATGAAATTGTTAAGTGCACCTAACAACCTTTCATCACAACCTAAAAGTCAATGTACTAATATGAATGAAGTCTCTAAGAAAAAAGAAACATCCTATAATAATTTCACTGACGAAAATGTTAAGACATATAATAATAGTGACTGTAGTCTTGACTATGAAAGTGACAACAAACCTTTGAAAGATGACTTAAATATTAGTAACATGTCACATGACGCTCCAATCGCAAATATTTTAAATGAAATGGAATCGTGGAGAGGACAAAACAAAGTGAAAAAGCGAGGAAAGTATCTAACTATATGTCCAGACGTTGACAATTTACATAAACGACCGAAATTCAACAGCATTTATTTACCTTTATTAATAAATGGTAATACTTTGCCTCCAGTCAAAATAAATACTAAAAATATGATGATTAAGAACACATGTCCCTTCGATGCAATTGCACAATGCCTTATAGGTGGATACAATGAATGGTTTCAATACAAAAAATATATAGAGCAATCGTCCAATACAACCTTTACTTTAATTAGAAGTATGAGCATGTCGGGAGTTAAAAAAAATACATATCGCGAAAGAGCTCAAATCATGAATCGTTTTGTTACTTCAAAGAATAATATTATAGACTTCGCCACGAACGTCTCCTCTTTAATAACTAAATTAATGTACGATGTGCCATCGGTAGAACATACGTACAAATGTGATGATTGCGGATACAAAAAAAACAATATAAATCCTATACTAAATGTAACGACTATACCATTGTATGAACAGGGCATGAAAGGACTGCAAGAGGCAGTACATCATTATTGTAACTCACAAAATCGTACGTGTGCAATCGTTGCAAAGGCTCCAAAGTAAATTCAAACTGCCTTGGAGGAGAGCATATATTTATAGATATTGAATGCATAGAAAATGAAACTTTAGCATCACGGCTAGGATATCCACACGGGTTTAGACAATTTACGTTGGCTGAACTATCAACCGAATTGCAATCTTGTGGAGTATAATACGCACTTGTCGCAGCCATAATATATATTCGCTTTTTACAGTTGGTTTAAATATTCACAAGATTTGAACGGTTCTACTACAAACGAAACGGAAAGCACTACAATCAACTACAAACGGTTCGGAGGAAGACTGCGCAAGCGGATTTCGAATATCTTAAAAATTGACAAAGTTTGATTTTTGCATTATATTTATATGTTTGTAAGTTTTGAACGGTTCTACTACAAACGAAACGGAAAGAACTACAATCAACTACAAACGATTCTGAGGAAGACTGCGCAAGCGGATTTCAAATATCTTAAAAATTGACAAAGTTTGATTTTTGCATTATGTTTAAATGTTCGTAAGTTTTGAACGGTTCTACTACAAACGAAACGGAAAGAACTACAATCAACTACAAACGGTTCGGAGGAAGACTGCGCAAGCGGATTTCGAATATCTTAAAAA
>NW_011959417.1:0-1783 GCF_000949405.1 Vollenhovia emeryi | reverse complement strand
AGAGAGAGAGAGAGAGAGAGAGAGAGAGAGAGAGAGATGAGCGTCGTCGTCGAGGAGGTGTTTTCCTGGTGGTCGTTACCGTGGGCCACAGAGGTTTGCACGCGAGTAGGATAGCTAGGATGGTACCAGCCCACGGTCGCTCTGAGCCAGGAGTGAAGCGCGGGGTGGTCTGCCGGGGGGGAGCCCCCACGGTGGTCTGCCGGGAGCTGCCCACACAATGGGTCTGTTCTTTATTGCTGCACTCCTGAACTAGTGCACACTGGTGCAATGAGTTGGAATGAGAGGTAATCTATTTGTTTCATGTTAACTTATTGCACTAATTCAGTAGTGCAGTAATAAAGAACAAGCCTACAGACCTTCATACACCCCGCGCTCCGCGCCCCGCCCAGAGCGACTGAAGTTAGGTCACCATGTACGTGTGAGCCGCATGACTAATCTCCCCTCCACCTTCTACATAATAAAATTAATATCGAGAAGAAAAAGACGGCTCGCCGGGAATCGAACTCGCCTGCGCGGTTGACAGTCTGACACTTAACGCATGCGGCTATCACGTACACTTGATAAAAAATGCTAAAAAGTGATATATAAGGTGCACGCGTAGACACACGCACGCACGCACACACAGATACAATCGTAATAAAATAAAAAAGCGGGTCGCCGGGAATCGTACCCGGCTCGCGCGGTCGACAGTTCTGACACTCGACGCACGCGGCTATCGCGTACACCTGACAAAAAGTGTGTATAGGTGATACACAAGGTGTATGCACATGTTTCTACAAGTATCTTGAAAAAAAATCTAGCAGAGCGTGGTTTCGATCCACGGTCCTCCGAGTTATGAGCCCAGCACGCTTCCACTGCGCCACTCTGCTCGTCGAATGCAGCCCTGAAAAAAAGGGGGAATAAATGTAAGGGTCTAACACACATGCGACTATTGCACAAGAATTGAGGTGTGTGGTTTGAAGATAGGGTCTAGCATTCCTGCGTGATCACGCAGGCAGGAAGTGCGTCAGATGTATTTTTCCCGATGCAAGTGTGAGGTTTGCAACGGTGATGACATTCCGAATCTCAAGGGCGACGAAGGAGGAATAAAAGCGCGGGCGATCAAGCGTATTCGTAGCGTCGCGCAAGGATCGAGTTCGACGAAACATCATGTTCAACGCACAGGTTCGTAGCGACGGTGTAGAAAAAGTTTTTAGTTATAAAATAACATCGTCTGTTACGAACAGGCTACACAACGACTAGATGAGATGGAGAAGAAGAAGATACCGGTAGAGATTTACGCAGAGTCATCAGCAAAGTTTACCTTGCTTGAATTGTTGACAGACGTGTGGGAAGCGTCTTTTTCGGCGACGCGGAATATAAGACTGGTAATTGCAATGATAGCAGGTTACATTACGAGAAGTGGAAAAGTGGATACGCGTCGTATGCGTGAGGGACAGGAGATGAAAAGCATTTTACAGGAAATGTACAGCCTGTGGGTGCGAAAGGTGAAAGGTTCGATGAATGCGGTATGTTCTAAGCGGGAAATGCAAACCTTTGTCAAGTGCATCGCTCCGAAGGAGTTGCACGTTAAGCTTGTTAAAGGTATAATGACCGAAGATACGTTCCAAGAATGGGTCATCGAGTATCAGAGGCAGTTTGGAATCTTAAAAATGGATTCAGTGAGTGACAAACCGGAGGAACTTGACGATGGGATGGACTCACTGTTTGAATCGGTCGCGGAGCCGACATCGCAAAATGTCACGACTGTGCAGAATTCGATTGCGGCGCAAGGTGTGGAGCC
>NW_011959416.1:0-1783 GCF_000949405.1 Vollenhovia emeryi | reverse complement strand
CACCGGTGGCGGGCGCCTGCTCCTGTGTGCGCCGCCCCGGTATCCTCCCACGCACGTTCCGCTGGGCGCAGGACTTGGCGCCCAGCACGTGCGTCGCCGGCCTGCCCTTGTCCGCACAGAGCGGGCACTTTGGGACAGACCGACAGTCGCGGGAGGTGTGACCGGCTACACCGCACCGGTAACACCTCCCGCTCCTGTCCGCCTCGCCGGGGCAGGTTGACCTCACGTGCCCCCTCTCGAGGCATTTATGTCACCGCATGGGGCGTGCCTCGAGAGGGTCCACGCGGGCCACCCCCCAGCCGACCCGGATCCTTCCCTTCCGGGTCAGCTCCCTCGCCGAGGTGAGGGGCAGGCGCATCCAGAGGCCGTGCTTGCCCCCGGCGGCCGGTTGCAGCGCCCCGCACTGGATATCGGAGGCGCCACACTGCACGGCCTCCGCCACCCAACCCTTCACCTCTTCCACGTCCAAGGAGTCGTCGAGATCGCGCAAGCGTACCTCGGCCACCCTCCTTGGACGGTCCACCCGCGTTCCCTCCTCTTCGAGGAAGACCCGCGAGATATGCCCCGCGAGGGCATCCGCCTTTTCGGCATGGCCCTCCACGGCTATCTCAATGATCTTGGCACCGGTGGCACCCGATCTTATGTTTACCGGCCCACCGATGCCAAGGCCCTCCAGCTTTATCTCCCGTCGCAGTACGGCCATGGCCTCACGATAGTCCCCGTTGGGACGCGTGAGGACCACGGCCGATGTGCGGTGCGCGGGAGCCTCTGCCTAGGGGCCCTCTTGGGCGCTCCGCCGGCTTGCCCCTTCGCCGGGGGGCCGGGGGCAGCCGCCTTAAAGGCTCCCTTGGCCGCCTTCTTCTCCGCGGCCCTGCTCTTCCTCCCCACGACCGTCGCGAATGAATCAACGCCCGCGACGGGCTGGGGGTGTTTAGTGTTCGCCTTGTTAGGGGGACTCACCTCCTCCACTCTTTGCGTCTGCTGCGAGAGAGGGACCTTCTTCTTCTTCCTCTTCTTCTTCTTGGCCCCCTCCCCCGCAACATTCGCGACCTTCCCTGGGGGGTCTTTCCTCCCCCCTGATCCGACCTTCCGGGCGGCCCCAGGAACCGGGCGGTCCCCCGCGGCGCCCCCTCCCCCTTTCGAGGGTTGGAGGGGATCGCCGCAGGGCCGCTATCACGGGCCCCGCCGTCGGCCCGAGCCCGGATCAGATCCTCCATCCTTTGAAGCTGCCGACCAATCTCCTTATTTGATCGGTCGACAGCCTCCTTGATTTCCCCCCGTACCCACTCCCCCGTGATCTCTCCTGCCTTTGGCAGGGAATTCCCCGCTTTCTGCGGGGCGTGGGGGGATGGCAGGGGGGAACTCTTCCCGGGGGTCGAGGGATTGGTCCGCTTCCTCGAAGCGGACCTCTCCCTCTTCCCCGCTCTCGTCTTTCCCGCCCGCGAGGTCGAGGCCCAGGAGGTGTCCCTCGGTGTGACGACGTCCCAAGTCTTTCTCTCCGGGGGCGCGGGATCCGCTGTTTTTCCGGGGGGAGGAAGATCCATTGGTAGCCCGGAATTGTCCACCTCCATCATCTTCTCCCTTACCCCCTCCTCCGGCGGGGTGGCGTGCCGTCCCATCGGCGGGGGGTCGCGGGGGGATGGCGGCATCACCTTCCGGTCCCGCACCTCCTTCTCCCTCAGGAGGCCGGCGACCTGGGCCCTGAGGGAGGCCAACTCCTCCCTCATCTGCTCCGTCTCGCTCGCCTCCCCGCTCATCCTCGTGGACAAGGCGTCTACGGCGA
>NW_011959415.1:0-1783 GCF_000949405.1 Vollenhovia emeryi | reverse complement strand
TATGTATAATTATATTATTATTTAATACTATAAGTATCTTTCTGTGCACTTCAACGTACTAATACCTTGGTTCGGCGCAATGGATTCGATTACGGATCTTACAACAAATAAATCGAATCCGTTATTGGTATTTTTTAGTGGTGGTCCTTCAACATCACATGAATAGGCGACATCTTTAATTTACATCTGTGGATGTTGGATAAACCGTTAACCAATATGAGTCATATATGTCTATGGTAAACATTCGAGTTACCTGCAAAATAAAAAATAATGAATAAATTATACAATATACAATATACATATATGTATAATATAACAATATTGAAAGCCAGATTATGTTATTCATATATCTATAGATTTCAGTACTTGTAACATATTTCTAACCACATGGATGTCTGTTTGACGTTATATCTCTTTCTGTATCTGTTTTTCTCTCTTTGTGATTTACTTTATTATTTTACCCACACATTTGAATATTTTAAATATCACGTTTTAATACTGAAAGTTATTAAGGGACACAGGTAAAGATCATCAAATTCACACGCAATGGTAAGACGTTTGTATTTATTATACATATATAATATAATATGTATGAACGTTCAGTTGGCGCAACATAGTGTTGTATTTTCATATCTGAAATATTACTTTTTTTAAATTACTTACGACATATACAACTTGAATTATAATTTTTTTCGCATTCAAATAGTGCGCGCATTTTTGCTTTTTTTTTAAGGATGTGAGTTTTAAATGTATTATATAAAACACGTTTCGAGAATGTTAAATAAATAACATAACGTAATTAAATTGACTTGTTTTACAGTCTCTAAAACATGTATATCAAAATCACTCCCTAAAAAGGACATGATTTAGAAAACTACCTATTATTCAAACAATCGAGCATAAAATTTTATCGGAAGGAATAAAGGAAATAATAATATTGATAAGACAAAGTTTTAATACTTAATATTCAATAAAAATCTAATGCAAACAAATTTAATATAAATAAATATTTTATTAAAAGATGGCCTTTTCTAATTTAATTGTTGGATACATACTTATCAGACCTGATTCACGACATTATTGTTTATTAAAAAAAACTTCGTGCTGCTAAACTGCTGAAATATTCAATGTAAACTTACAATTAATTCTAATTCCGAAGTCATAATCCACGCGCGCGTACATGCACACGTACCTATGCACAAAAGAAAGAAACACTTTAACACTTGTAAGGAAGGAGGAAGAGCGCAATTAACATTTGGTTTAGCAGCGCAAAGTGTTTTTTAATAAACAATAATGTCGTGAATCAAGACCGATATGTATTTTTCAATATACATGTATGATGTCTGAAGATAATCGATAATGTAGGAAATGGAATTATTAATGTCGATAATTACCGACGTTATCGACGTTTTTAATTCCATTTAGATGAGGGCGTTATCCCGTGAGCGACGATTTTCGTCCTCGAAATGTATTTTACGCATAAAAACACACAAATTCTGAAAAAAATTACAAAAATGGAAAATGTGGGCGTTATAATGCACGTTTACCAATTTTAATCCTTAGGAGGTCTGAACTACAGTTTCCTGATCCTTCGACCAAAAACATTAGGAGACAAATGATTTCGAAACATGAATTGCCATTTCCTGTAATTAAATATGAAGTTTCTTCATGCTCTAGTCTAGTAGATTAGCGAAGAACTTGTTCGATAAGTTTATTGCAGTGGATAATACGTCAGTCTCTGTTGCGGCCGAGAATTTGCAATATGTTATCGACTTATGTGCAC
>NW_011959414.1:0-1783 GCF_000949405.1 Vollenhovia emeryi | reverse complement strand
TTACTATATGTGTCTAAAACAGAAATGTTTAAAACAATGTCTATTGTTTTAAACAAGTTTTAATCATACAGTTTTAAACACATTGTTTAAAACTTGCCAACCCTGCCATAAACAGAGTTGGATGAAAATATTATTGAATGGTAAAAGTAACTAGATTAACCAAAAGTACGTTTAATAGTTTTGTTTCAATGTTTGAAATTTATTTCGAGTTACGAGTCTAAATCTTGTTTTGTCAAAGTTGTTTTAATAAGTGTCTCTTTCATAACACACATATCCATTAATTACTCGCATACTATCTATTGTTTAAAAACTTGTCCGAAAACTCTCCGTATAAGACCTAAATCTTGTGATAGCTTACCCCACTAATATGCAATTTTCTAAAAATAAAAGTTTATGAAAATTTTATTTACATTGTTTAGTATTTTATATCAATTAAAAATGATTGTCCCACTGCAATTTACAATAGAATATTAATGTTTATATTTTAAGAAATTATATGTATATTTGTCGTTTATGATATTAATTCTCTTGAACTATTACGTTATAGATTGTGGATCAAATATTAGTAGTCTAAATTATGGTATAATAACCAGTCCAAATTTTCCAAACAAATATGATGGTCCGGCAAGAAATTTAACTACTAAAACTTGCAACTGGTTTATAAGAGTTCGGCCAAATCAGCAGATACTTTTAAACTTCGAGCTTTTCTCTGTAGAAGGTGATCAAATAGGTAATATATGGATTTATTTTATGTATTAATTTTATACACAATTCTTAATTAATTTTATATATTGTTACGCCCGTTATTAGATGACGCCCGGTATGTGGCTATTTGCTACTATACCGGGCAAGAGTCCTTTGTTTGATAATAATGATTGATTTTCTGTTGGGCTTTTGTCGACTTCGGACGTGTCATGAGCCGATTGTATTTCCTTAATCTATATCTATGTATATCTATATCTAGACTACACTGGTCCAAAACAAGAAGATGCTGTTACAATAGTGTTCCAATTATTGAAAATTTTTGTGTATTGTGGCATACACAAAATTTACAAAATTTAGGTCAGTTTTTGCTAGCCCCCTTCCCTGAGGAGATATTTGCGTATGTCGATTAAAAAGACTCACGCTGTACATTCTTATATCGAAAATGCATTGTACAATTGAAAGTGCATTATATAGTTTTGTACCTTAATACTGACATTTTCACAAATGTAATTAAAAAAAGTAAAGTAAAGTAAAGTAAATTGTGCAAATTAGAAATTTGCACATGGCTTCTTCATAGAGGAAGGTTTAGGAGCGAAATCTCATTTTTTTCAATTATTCTTGAAAGTGTGCAAATTAGAAATTTGCACATTGCTTCCTCATAGAGGAACGTTTAGGAGCGAAATCTAATTTTGCACAATGTTTCTTGAAAGTGTGCAAATTAGAAATTTGCACCTTGCTTCCTCATCATTGAAGCGTGCAAATTGGAAATTTGCAAATTTCTTCCTCATCATTAAAGTAGGCAAATTAGATATTTGCACATTGCTTCAATTGTTATGGCTTCCTCATAGATGAAGCTTTATGAGAGAAATCTAACTTTACTACGATGTTTCTTGAAAGTATTCAAATTATTCTTATTTTGCTCTAAAGCTTCCTCTATCAGGAGCCATGTGCCAATTTCTAATTTGCACACTTTACTTTAATTTAATTTTTTCTAATTACAAATTTGCACATTGCTTCCATTGTTATGGCTTCCTCATAGAGGAAGCTTTAAGAGCAAAATAAAAATAATTTGAATACT
>NW_011959413.1:0-1782 GCF_000949405.1 Vollenhovia emeryi | reverse complement strand
CTCTCGTTATCGTGCCGGGAACCCCAACTCGCATGCCACGAGTTAAAGTCCCCGGCCACGATGACTGGCCTCGGACTCAGACTCAGGACAGTCTGTCCTATGTCCGAGAGCCAGTCCTCAAACGGGGCAGGGCGCCTGGTGGGCCTGAGGTAAACCCCCACGACCGCGATGGGCCCCCACTGAACGGCTACGTGCCGTTCGCCGCTAGTGATGGCGGTCGTGTCGGGCCCGCCCGGCACCGACCGCCATCGTATCGCGACCGAGTCCCCCGCAGCCCCATTATCGACAGCCCAAAATGGTCTGCCTGTCCTGGGGGGGCGGTGGGGCTCGGCCACGATCGCCAACGTGAACCCCCTCTCCACCATGCTTTGCTGGAGTAAATCCTGCGCATGGGGAGAGTGGTTCACGTTGGCCTGAATCAGGCCATAACCGCCTGGAATCGGGCGGGGGGGGGTGTCGAGGCATTACTAGGTCTTATCCCCCCCGTCCGATGGGGCCTCCACATCCATGGCCTCCTCTGCCGGGGCCCCTCCCTCGCACGCCTCCTGGCGCGGCCGACGCTGCGGTTTGGGCGTCTCGCCCGCTCCGCAGCTCGGCCCCGCCTTCTCCCCCCTCACCGGCTGAGCTTCAGCCAGGGGGGAAGTCGCAGTGACCGGCGCCTTCCCTTGAGCACCTGGTGGACGTCCGCGCACGTTGTGCTGGATGCATGTGTTAGCGCCCAGCACGTGCGCCGCCGGTCTGCCCCTGTCCGTACAGAGCGGACACCTGGGGGCAGCCCGGCAGCCGCGGGAGGTGTGACCGGCTACTCCACACCTGTAGCACCTCCCGCTGCGGTCCGCCTCACCGGGGCACATCGCCCTCGTGTGGCCCCTCTCGAGGCATTTGTGGCAGCGCATAGGCTGCGCCTCGAGAAGGGCCACCCTGGCCGAAACCCGCCGGCCCTAATTCGCCCTTTTTGGGCGATTTCTTTCGCAGAGGTGAGGGGCAGGCGGGCCCAAAGGCTGAAAGTGCCCCCGGCGGCCGGTTGCAGCGCCCCGCACTGTACGTCGGAGACGCTGCACCGCGCCGCATCGGCCACCCACCCCCTCACCTCCTCGACTCCAACGGAGTCGTCAAGATCCCTTAGACGGATCTCCGCCATTTTACGCGGCCTGTTCACCCGCGTTGTCTCCTCGTCGGGGAGGACCCGCCTGATCTGTTCGGCGAGCAGGTCGGCCTTTTCGGCGTGGCCCTCCCCGAACACCTCGATAACTCGGGCACCGGTGGCCCCGGATCTAATAGAGACCCGGTCCCCGATGCCCAGCTCGTCGAGGCTAATATTGCCCCTTAGGGCAGATAGGGCCCCGCGGTAGTCGCCGTCGGATCGTGTAAGCACGACGGCCGACGTCCGCGGGACCCTCCGCCCGGGGGCCTTCCTCGGAGCTCCCCCGGTCTTCCCCTTCGCCGGGGGACCGGGGGCCACCGCTCCGGAGGAGGCCCTGGCCGCCTTTGCCTGGGCGGTCTTTGCCCTCCGCCCCAGCACCGTCGCGAACGTGTCGACACCCGCGACGGGCCGGGGGGTCCCGGCAGCCCCTTGGCTCACGGGAGCCGCCACCTCCGCCTGCTGCTTCTGCCGCATAGGGGGGGCCTTCTTCCTCTTCTTCTTCTTCTTCTTCTTCGCGGCCCCCCCCCCGCGGCTTTCGCTGTCTCCCCCAGAGGAGGATCCATCCTCCTTGCTCCGGACCCTCGATCGGCCCCGGGAACCGGGCGGTCCCCCGCGGCACCCCTCCTCCCCTCTCGAGG
>NW_011959412.1:0-1782 GCF_000949405.1 Vollenhovia emeryi | reverse complement strand
CTAGGAGCACCGTAGATACAGATAAAATTTTTAGAAAACGCGTCAGCTATGGAAAGCGAAGTGGTCTCGACTAAGGGAACAGCGACAGAGTATTTAGTCAATAGATCTTGTATGGTTAATATATATTGGTTATTATCGTTTGTTATAGGCAGAGGTCCCATGATATCTAATGAAATTTTGTCGAAAGCTGCGCCCGGGGTGTCTGTAATGACCATGGGCTGTCTGGTTTTTATTCTTGTTAACTTTTTCAACTGACAATCTCTACATTTCTGGATAAAATCCTGTATATCCTTTTTCATATTAGTCCAAAAATAATGAGGCCTAATCCTATTATAGGTTTTAGTGACACCTTTATGTCCTCCTACTGCTGACGCGTGGTTTTCCAATATTAATTGTTCGCGTTCTGGTACAGTAGGGTTTCTTACCAAATTTTGGCAAATAATTATTCGGCAATTAGTTCCTGTTAAAATTTTCTTTAATTGTTTAATGACATATGACCATGGTAGGTCGTCGAATGAAATACTTTTAGACATATATATGTTCGTTAATTCTAATTCTGTTATTACGTCTAAAAGAGACAGTAAACAATTCTTCAGGTTAGTTGGTTCGATTAACGTGTAAGAATTTAATTTTATGGGTAAAGAAATTAAAGTGTTACCTTTAATGGTACGTATAGTAGCTCGTTCATATGTAAGGTGTTCATACCTTGGCAATAAATTAGCATTATAATATAATTGCGCTCCTTGGTCAAAAGGCATACCGTTTAATTGGACAAATATAGCGTGAACTCCCTTTTGTTCTAAGAAATTATTACGAACTTCGATAACGTTAGGAGCTTGATTTACATTATATTCAATAGGGCGATTTTCATATGGCGTGGTCACATGAGTGAATATTTCCTCGTAATCGTGGTCAGAATCTGAGCTCAATTCGTCATCACTTGACATAGGAATTTCCTCAATTGTTAGTTCTGACACAGGGTTAGACATCTCTATATAATCATCATGAGGTGAATTTAATGACATATTCATTTGATTTGCAGGATTCGTTATTGACGAGTTCGAAGGATCTGGAGAGTTGGGTGCAGGTAAGGGAAGTAGAGGGGTAGTAACCCGTGATCTAGGAGAATATAAAGATTCATCAGAATCATCACCGGAATCTATGGGGAAAATAAAATTTACTGGGGGATTTCTAGATAAGGCGTCGGCATTATTATTTAAAGTGCCTTTTTTATATTTTATCTCGTATTCATATTCCAGTAATTTAGTTCTCCATTTCCATAAACGCGATGAAGGATCTTTAACTGAATGCAACCATACCAACGGCTTATGATCAGTAACAATAGTAAAAGGTTTACCATAGAGGTAAGGTCGGAAGTGACTTACACAATATATAATGGCTAAGCACTCCTTTTCAATGGTTGAGTAATTCTGTTCCGCCTTGTTTAAAACGCGTGAAGTATAGGCGATTGGTAAATCTTTCCCGATGGGGCCTTGACTTAGAATGCCGCCGATAGCATATCCAGATGCATCGGTCGTAAGAATAAAAGGTTTCGTGAAGTCGGGATACTGTAATATAGGATTGGAGCATAGGGCGGTTTTTAAAGTAATAAAAGCATTTCTTGACTTGTAGACCAATGAAATTCTTTATCTTTCTTCAGTAAATCAGTGAGTGGTTTAGCTGTCTTGGAGAAGTTTGGAAGGAATCTTCGGTAGTATCCAGCGAGGCCCAAAAATTGTTTAATGTTCTTAGGGCTCCGGGGAACGGGAAAATCACTTACAG
>NW_011959411.1:0-1781 GCF_000949405.1 Vollenhovia emeryi | reverse complement strand
CACACCATTCCCAAATTTTCTTTGCTAGATCAGTAAGGTGAGGAAAACGTATACCCCCCATTTTATTTATGTAGGATATAGCAGTTGTGTTATCAAGTCTCAGTAAGATTTCGCAATTTCTCAAATTCTTTGCAAACGCTTTTAGCGCTAAAAAACTTGCTAAAAGTTCAAGGAAATTTATATGATGTTTACTTTCTTCAAGATTCCAGAATCCTCCAATCCTTACTCCTTCCGAGAATGCACCACATCCTGATAACGAAGCATCTGAGTCTATCATAATTCTGAATTTCATCGTTCTAATGGGATTAACTCCTAATGCAGCATTTTTTCTCCACCAGATTAAATCTTCTTCTAGTGTCTTATCTATTGTCATTTTTGCTTCATAATTATTATCTTTTAATAATAATTCTAAAAATCTCACTCTCTCTAATTTTTTACAATGCATCCTACTGTATGCCACTGCTGGACAACACGCGGTTAGTACTCCCAAAAAATGTGAAAATTCGCGAATTGTTACTTTCCTTCCAACAACGAAATAATCCAGTATATCAGAGACCTGTCTCTTTTTCTTTTCCGTCAACTCTATTGTATAATTATTTGAATTTAATATAAAACCTAAATATTTACATTTTTTATTAGGAATTAGCGAGCTTTTCTTGTAATTTATAATAAATCCTAACTTCTCAAGCATCTTTATCGTTTCCTTAACATTAGTTTGACACATCTGATAATTCTTCCCAATTAGCAATAAGTCATCTAGGTATATAACCGAGAGAAAACCTTTCGATCTTAGAATGTTTATAACCGGTTTCATAATTTTGGTAAATACAAAGGGACTTGTACATAATCCAAAAGGTAGACATTTAAACTGATAAAGATGACCTTCGAAACTGAATTTCAAGAACTTGCGACTATTTTCTTCTACTGGAATTAAGAAATACGCATCTTGCAAGTCAATAGAACCCATATATGCTCCCTTAAACATTAAGTTTTTTACTGATCTTAAGTCTTCCATTTTAAAATGAAAGGGATTGATAAATTTATTCAACTTTTTCAAGTTTAAAATAAACCTATAAGAGCCATCAGGCTTCGGAACTAAAAAATATGAAGAAATGAACTGGTTTTCGCTTTTCTTACATTCCTCAATAGCTCCTTTGATTAGTAACTTGTTAATTTCCTTCTTAATATTTAATGATTCCCCTGGGTTCCACTTTGGCTCATTTAGGATTGCATTTTGACTTGGTGTTTCATTAAATGGAATTTTATATCCTTTAATGCATTCGATAACAAATTTGTTACTTGTTATTTCTTTCCAAGTGTCAACAAAATGTGATAATCTTCCTGCTATCATTCTTACTTCTTCTATTTCCGGGATGTCTGTCGAGATGATTGGCGGTGTGTCGACTGACTTTTCGGACGAGTCGCGTAGCTGCTGGCTGATTTGTGGGACGATGACGTTGCCTGTCTGTTCTTCAGAAAAATTCGACGATTCTGATATGTGCCCACCTGTCTGTTCCTGACAGGTGGGTTTCTCCAGTTTCCCGAAGTTGTTTTAGTTTGTAACTTCGGTTTATCAGGTGCCTTGATTTGCGAACATGCTTTCTCTACAGCCTTTGCCTCTTTAACCTGTTCAGCAAATTTTTGACCATACAGCCATTTTTCATCCGGTTTTGCTGCTTCAACTGTGGGTTTGACGGATTTGTTAAGCAATGGCGTAATAAAAGACCTTCTTGTCATTGAATGTTGATAAAAAATATCTGCTAATATTTTTCCCGCATCAC
>NW_011959410.1:0-1781 GCF_000949405.1 Vollenhovia emeryi | reverse complement strand
TGATTTTGCATAAATGTGAACGTAATGATATGAATATTGTGACACTCCTTACCCTACTGTTCCCTATATATTTTTATGTGTATGAATGACCGACTGAAATTCTATTCTTTTTATGTGTAATTTGTATAATTATATATTATATACTATTGGATACATATATTCATTTTACAAAAAATCGAAAACAATATGATCCTATATACCTATTTTAGATAGCTTTGTTGTCTCAAAGCCTGCGCAATCTTTGCGATAACATTTGTGCTTTTCTTTTAATAGGACATTATTCTTTATAATGTTATAAATATCTCCTTCTAATAAATAATTGTAGTCAATTTGTGACACTGGTAATGACTTCCATCTGGCTGGGCATCCTTTATCGCAGATAGAATTTTCCTCAAAACTTGGACTGTTCTTGAAAAGCTGACTCGCCAAATGGCCTATGTTGGTTTGACAATCCACTTGAATACAATTTCCAAATTGTATATCTCGAGAGTTAAAAAGAGACAAGAGCACGTAATTGTGCACGTAATTTATACGTGTACGTTCTAAGTCCCTTTTCCAAAACATCTATTGCCATGTCATAAAACTTATTATTGTCGAGTTTACGTATGTGCAATAAAGTGTAACAATTTATCGATAAATTTTTATCTCAAGAAAAAAATTAATTTTTATAAGTAAAGTCATAAATACAGAACGACGTGTCTTATTTACAAACTATTATAGTTCCGACATTCTATATTAGAAATTTCTACTCTATGAGATCAGACAACTATCAAGTTAAATTCGTGAATACCCTCTCTGACGCGCGTGCGTGCGTGCGTGCGTGCGTGCGTGCGTGCGTGCGAAAAAGGTGAATACCTTATAATAATTATTTTACATGAGTCGTTCGGTACATATGATTTTATTTATAAACAATTACTCTCAAAACAGTAGTCGTACTTCAGTTTCAAAATCTTTGTAATCTGACAAAGCGGCGAGGATAATGTGAAACAGGCTATCGAAAGCACAAGTGTTTATAAGGCAATAATTTTGATCATTTATTTTTATTGCTTGTAATTCCGTGGAACTACCATTTTTTATTATTGGGAGCTTTGCACTTCTCCATGTCAAAGCATTTTGTATACCGTGTGGGTTATCTCCCAAATATCTTGCCTTACGCTTTTTATTAATATTTAAAATTAAACCTCGCCAATTTTCCGTTTCCCGTGTAGCGAGAATGTTTTGCGAACCTTGCATTGAGGAACAAGAAAAGCAAATTCGTTCCTGCCCGAATCCTTCTTCGCCATAAACCGAAGAACATTCATTTAATGCATGTACTGCTACGTTGCATAATATACAAGTATTTGCACCGGACGGTAACATCACCATTGTTACAAGCGGGGCACAATTTTGATTTATTTTTTGTAGTGAAAT
Organism: Vollenhovia emeryi; assembly: GCF_000949405.1. Classification (NCBI taxonomy): domain Eukaryota; kingdom Metazoa; phylum Arthropoda; class Insecta; order Hymenoptera; family Formicidae; genus Vollenhovia; species Vollenhovia emeryi. The sequence continues at coordinate 371 of NW_011959410.1, read as the reverse complement.
ATTAATATCTTGTGACATATTTTTAGTCATACTTTTATCCTCAATGCTTGCTGTATCAAGGGATATTAAATTATTTGGTTCCTCAGTATCAACAATTTTTAATTTTCCGCGAAGATAATCTAAGTGAGTTTTTAAAAATGCATCTACTCTCATGGGAACACTAATTTTTTAAGACGCAATTTTTTATTTTATTGAATTCGCCTTCAACACTTGCACTAGATGCCGGTACTCGTCCGTAGCCGAAATTGTCACGGCAAACGTTTGCCCATAAAGGGAATGTAGCAATGTCTTGCAATAAACGTTTGGCGAATGTTGGAAAATAATGGGCATTATCTCGATCGCCGACTTCATTTAATATTTGATCACCTTGT
>NW_011959409.1:0-1781 GCF_000949405.1 Vollenhovia emeryi | reverse complement strand
AAAAGGTGGAAGAGAGACGGAGGAGACAGAGGGAGGCGGAAAGGAGGGCGTTCAACGAAAGGAAGGAGGAGCAGGCAGAGGAGAGAAAGAGAAGGGAAGAGAGATGGAAGATGGAAAAACAGAGGGTGGTGAGAGGGGAAGAGGAAAGGCACAACGGAGAGCGAGACGGAGAGAGTGGACGACAGGAGTGGAGAGGAGGAGGAGAGAGGAGGAAAGCAAGAGGTGGAGGCGGAGAAGAGACGGAGGAGAGGGAGGGAGACGGAGAGGAAGGAGAGCAGCGAAGAGAAGGAGGAGCAGGCAGAGAGAGTGAAGAGAAGGGGAGAAGAAGAGATTGGAGAGGCACGGGGAGGGGGGAGAGAAGACAGAGGATAGAGAAGAAACGGGAGGGAGAGGAGAGGAAGGGGAAGGAGAGAGGAGAAGAGAAGCAAGAGAGGATAGGAGGGAAGGGAAGGATAGAAGGAAAGAGGAGAGAGGGAGGGGAAAAGAGGAAGTGGAGGAGAAGAATTGGTGGAGGGAAGTGGAGGAGGAGTCGGAGACGGAAACAAGGAACGAAGGGGGGGAGAAGGAGAAGGAGAATGGTATGGAGAGGAGTGGAGGGAAGGGACAGGGAGGAGAGAATAAGGAGAATAAGAAGAGCAGTAAGGGATAGGTTAGGGAAGGAACCGGAGATAGGGAGGATTGTGGAAAGGCAGGGAGAAGGAGGGAGGGTGGTAGTGATCGTAGAGATGAGAGAAGAGAAGGATAAGGAGAAGATATTAGACGGGAGAGAATGGATGAGGGCGAAATGAGGGGTAAAGGTGGACGAAGACTTGAGTATGGAGGAAAGGAAGGCGAGATGGAAGATGGTAGAGAGGGCGAAAGTAGAGGGGGAAAGGGGAAGGGAGGTAAAGGTCGAAAATAGAAGGATGTGGGTGGATGGATGGGAGTGGAGATGGGTGGGAGAGGAGAAGGAAAAGGGGAGGAGAGAGGGAGAATATAAAGATTAATTAATTGATTAATTAATTAATTAATTGATGAAATGATTATAGGAAAGGAAAGAGGAGAGCGAGATGGACCACAAGGAAGAATCAAGAAGGAAAGGGCGAAACAGGAGGGAGAAGGAAAGGATGGATGGTGGAAACAAGGAGAAGGAGGAGAGAAAGGACACAGGAAAGAAGAAATGGAGGAGGGTATAGAGGGTGGGACGAGTGGGAGGTAGAGCTCCCGAGTACACGTGTACTAGACTACACGTGTAATCCGTGTATTTAACTTATCCGTGTTTTAACCCGTGTACACGGACTACACGGATATCCGTGAACGTGACACGTGTACACGTGTACACGAATATCTGTGAACGTGACACGTGTACACGAATATTCGTGTATGTGACATACTCGTATGTAAACGTGTAGTCGTGTATACTTCAATAGGGAATTAATATTTAAAGAATGTTGTGTGAATGAAATTATGTGACAAAATCTGGATAAAACTTGGAATGCTGGAATTATGCGTATACATATGTCAAACAACACATGCAGAAATAGAGATCTTTTATCAAATTTTGATAATTTGCACAATGTATTTCTAAATAATATGTCAGCAAAACAACTTTGTTTTATCGAGTCACTTTTTAACACAAAAACTTATATAAAAATAAAACTTAAAAATAAAACTTAAAAAAACTTATAAAATTACAAGATTACATTTAAAGAAGCAGACTTCTATTTTGATATAAAAAAACTAACATGTCGACATTTTCTGGCAGCAAACAACTTCTTTTTGAAGTAACAATGTTACCAGCC
>NW_011959408.1:0-1781 GCF_000949405.1 Vollenhovia emeryi | reverse complement strand
GACGGATCGTATAGTCTGTAGTTTGACGACTCGTTGTCGTATCCGACCATGATCATCTTCTGTGCACGTGCCTCGAACTTTGTCGTCTTCCCTTTTGGTACGTACGCGAACGCACGTGACCCGAAGATTCGTGCATGCCGAAGATCTGGCTTCCTGCCCGTCCATTGCTCGAACGGTGTACGGCTTCCGCCGTTTCTTGATTGCCCCGTGCGATTTAGCATGTAAACCGCTGTAGCTGTCGCTTCTGCCCACAACTGTGTCGGGAGCCCCTTTGCCTGCAACATCGTCCTCGCTGCTTCGACAATCGTCCTATTGTCTCTCTCGGCTCTCCCGTTCTGCTCGGGCGTATACGGTGCTGTCGTCTCCAGTGTAATTCCTCGGCCCTTTAGATACTTGGCCATCTTCTCGTTGCGGTACTCTCTCCCGTTGTCCGTGCGCAGGGTTCGCATCGCTCGGCCAAATTTATTCGCTATCATTCTCTCGAACTCCTGAAAGCTTTCATATACGTCAGATTTATGACGAATGAAATAGACATACCGGAATCCAGTTGCCTCGTCCTTGAACAGCACGTAGAACCTTGCGCCTCCTAATGACTCTACCGGTATTGGCCCGCAAACATCACTGTGGATTACTTGTCCCGGCACTTTAGACTTCTCTCTCGACTCTTTCTTGAACGGCAGTTTGTGAAGCTTACCCATCTGGCATGCTTCGCAGAAGAATTCAGCTGCATTCTTCACGTTAACTCCATCCACGAGCCCGCGATTCACTAGCTCGACCAGAGCTCTCTTGTGAATGTGCCCAAGCCTCTCGTGCCACAGTTTGAGATCCCTCGCCGTCACGTTCACCTCGATTTCAGCCCTCGGTCTCCTGAACAGCATCCGATACAGCCCATTTTCTTGCTTGATTCCGGTGGCAACTGTAGCGCCTTCTCGCAACAGGTCCACTCCATCGCCCTTAAAGTTTACTTGAAAACCTTTACTTGTGCACACTCCAACCGAAAACAGATTTCGGGCAACTCGCGGCACAAACAGAACATTTTCGATAACACCGCTCTGCCATTCGCCGCATACGAACTTTTCTATTCGTACATTACCGACGCCGGTTACCTCACAGATGCCATCGTCTCCGAGCATGACAGACTCCCCAGTTACCGGTCGTAGATCCTCAAACCAGTCACGCCTGAATGTCACATGTTCCGACGCACCACTGTCGGTGATCCAGACATCCCTCTTATCGGCTTCTCGTAACTGCCTCAACTGCTCGACCGACGGTTGTTGCTGCCATCTACTGCTCGCCGCACCTGTCTCGCTGTGTTTTCGCCTTGTGTCTAATATGAACGCGCAACTGTTATTCGACTGACCTTTGCCTTTGTCTTCTTTCTTCTGTTTATCACATTGACTCGCGTAATGCCCTCGCTCTTGACACCGGTAACACTCTATGTTTTTCTTTGGCCTCTTCTTCTTTTTGTCCTTGTCGTTGCCCTTGGCATTCGCTTTCCTCGTGACCGTTAGCGCGCTCGTCGAATCCTCTTCTTTGTCGAAATTCGAATCCTCGCGTATCAGCCGCTCCAACAGATTCGCAATCGTTTGACGCTCGGGATCGACACTGTCCCACGCTGTCTTGAAGACATTAAATTTTGTCGTTAAGCTCGACAAAATCTTAGCAATTACCGCTGCCTCCGATATCGGCTCGCCTAGATCCCGCAACTGTCTAGCCATATTCTGTATGGCACTCACGTGCTGGATCACTGAGTCCGACGTGTGCATTGTATATGCGTAAAA
>NW_011959407.1:0-1780 GCF_000949405.1 Vollenhovia emeryi | reverse complement strand
AATCACGTCAGCAGCGCCAATGCCACGTTGCGACAGAAAAGTAAAAAGGATTTTTCCCCCTCCACTGGCCTGGTCGACCACGACGACGACGTTTTAAAAATTACGCGAAAATTCAGACCCGTAGACTTTGTATTGCAATATCTCTACTCATGGGGCACGTAGAAGAAAAGTAAAAACACTTTTATTATGCAAATCGTACCCAAGCTATCAATTAAGCGTAGTCTCAACTTCGTCGGATCAGCCGTTGTTGAGATCCGAGTCAATGAGGGGATGCTGGAGTGATTCTGCACTTTTGGAATTTGCTCCTAGAACTGTCAATTCGTGAACACATTTGTATAATATACAAATTATATGGGTTTTGTGCACGAACCGATAATGTTCCACTAATCGGACTAAATCAGAAAACAGCATGGTATCTTTGAAATAAAGTTAGTAATTTAACAAAAAATCTATTCGCTTGAATAAGTTATAGGTTATAGGTTACCTAACCTATAACACAGGGACCTAGTGAGACAGTAACGAGTAACGAGGTATAAATTTAAAAAAGCCTTTACGTTTCGTGCACCACGCGACCGCGCATCATGGAACGCAAGAAGGCTCCGTACAAAATCGTCGATTATTCCCTGGCGTTTAATATCACACATTCGGTCATTTCGAGGTTCTCTCGTAATAAAATAATAATTGTGCACAATTATATTCTGATAAATAAACAGTACGAGATATTTAACACTACAAAAGGGGTGATATCACCTAAAAAACTTACCTTTTTAAAAAAAGGTAAAAAAAAGCACCAAGTATAAGCTCCAACGACCGAATATATTTTGTTACTCTATCTTTTTTGCATCTCTACAAAAATATCTTCACTACAAAACTATCTTCTCTACAAAAGTAATGATATCATCAAATGGCACCAACTAAACTAAATAGTTTTAAACGTGGTGGGGCGATGTGATTTGAGTGGGGGCATGCCCGTCGGCTGGGCGTCCGCGGGCTCCCGTTGCCCGCGGTTTAGACAATCCAAAATACCTTTTCAAAAATGTTGTCTCTACAAAAATCTTCTCTACAAAAGTGTCTTCTCTACAAAAGTAATGATATCATCAACAAATTACGCCAAATATAACAATGGATATTTATATTATGTATAACGCGTATCTTTCTTCTACCGTAACCATTCTGTAAATACATCTCATTCGGCCAATAACGTATCGACAGCACCGATGAAAAGAATAGCAACTGTTTAAAAATTTACAAACTCTGTATCTATTCAGGCGAATTAAGGCTTGTGTCCAGGATGCTAGTACTTGGTCCAAGTTCTAGTTTTGAGAAATGCGTAGCCAATCAACTTGCAGCTTTTGTGGAACAGCTATATTGATTGGCTACATATTTCGCGGAATTAGAACTTGGACCAAGTACTAGCATCCTGGACACAAGCCTTAATTCGCCTGAATAGATACAGAGTTTGTAAATTTCTAAACAGTTGCTATTCTTTTCATCGGTGCTGTCGATACGTTATTGGCCGAATGAGATGTATTTACAGAATGGTTACGGTAGAAGAAAGATACGCGTTATACATATATACAGGGTGTTAATTAAATAGCGCCCACTAATAGTATAGCGTTATTCCTGACTAAAAATTGAGTCGAAAAGTCCTGAACCATTTTTTTCTACAATGCTCAACGAAGCAGTAGATATCGAGTAAAGCTAATCCAATCGGCGTTGTCCTTTAGACGGAAGCACGTCAGTGAGCCGCGCGCCTGGTAGTGTGCGTGAGCGCTCCGCT
>NW_011959406.1:0-1780 GCF_000949405.1 Vollenhovia emeryi | reverse complement strand
GCCGCGTTGCAATGGTGGCAGCGGGAGTCTTGCTCCTTTCCGATCCGACCCAGGAAATGTCCGAAGCAGCCATGCCCCGTCATCACCTGGGTCATCCGGAAAGACAGCCCACCCCATCCTCTGTCGACCCACTGGTCAAGGAGGGGCCCGATTGCCCCGACGACGCGCAGCCCCGGGGTGTTGTTCCCCGAGGCTAAGAGCGCCTCTCGCCACATGGCGATTGTGCGTCGCCGGTGCCGGAGTCTCTGCCGAGCACGGTGAGTCGCTGACCACCTTATGGGTCTCCCCTCGGAGTCGCGGCTTTCGAGGAACATGTTACTATGTTCCTCCGCCGCGTACTCGATCGGGGGGAGACCAGCGATCACCGCCGCCGCGTTGTACGCCACGGTCCGGTACGCCCTACAAATCCTCGCGGCTATCGGGCGAAACGCACGTGCCATCTGAGCACGCGCGCGCCGCGATGCCGCGAGTTTTGGGGCCCAAACTGGGGCCCGGTAGAGCGCCACGGACTTAACCGTATTGGCGTACAGCCGACGCACCTTGCCGTCCGGGCCGCCAAGGTTGGGGAGGAGCCGGCCAAGCTTAGCCGCTCTCACTCCCGCCCTGCTTGCGGCTCTGGCAAGGTGGCTCGCAGAGCTCCATCGGTCGTCGAGGATCAACCCGAGATAGTTCATCTCGTGGCCGATCCTGACGAGGGCGGTACCCACAGCCAGGGTGAGTCCCTCGGGCGGCGCGCCGCGTGCTCCACGTCTTTTACCGTGGAACATCACTGCCTCGGTCTTGCCGAGTGCCACCTTGAGGCCCAGGCTGCGGATAAAGTCGACTATCGCTCCCGCTGCCACTCGCCCCCTGGCGAGGGCCTCCCGCCAATCGCGGCCCCCGGCCGTCACGAGCGTGTCGTCCGCGTAGCAGACGACGTGACAGTCGGGGGGGAGGGGAACACGCAGCACCGAGTCGTACCCCAGGTTCCACAAGAACGGTCCGAGAACCGATCCCTGGGGCACTCCCCGGTGCAGTCTCTCCCGCCGGCGTACGCCGCCTTGGTCGATGTATTCGACCCACCTGTCCCTCAGGTAGTCGCTCACGACGCGGGCGAGATACGACGGTACCTCGCGGCGTCGGAGCGACTCCCTGATTCGTCCCCAGGGGAGGGTGTTGAAGGCGTTGGATATGTCCAACGACACAGCCAACATCACCCCCCCCCCTGGGACGTCGCCTCTTCAGAGAGGGCCTGTACACGCTTAATAGCGTCGATGGTTGACAGGCCCTCTCTGAACCCGTACTGGGCCCCGCTGATGTCGGGGCCCGTTTGGGACAGGTGCTGGACGAGGCGGTTCACGAGTATACGCTCGAACAATTTGCCCACCTCGTCCAGAAGGCATATAGGCCTATACGCCGACGGGAGAGAGGCGTCTTTCCCCTCCTTCGGGAGGAGTACCAACATGGCACTCCTCCACCGCGGGGGGAAGACCCCTCTCCTTAAGCACGCGCTATACGCGCGCGCATATACCTCCGCGAGGACGCCCATGGCCAGGGCGTGGACCCGTTTGGGAAGGCCGTCAGGACCCGGGGCTGTGTTGCCCCTAAGGCCCTTCCTGACGGCCCTCTGGAGTTCCTCCGGCTGGACGTCTAGGGAGTCGTCCCAGTCGGGGGAATCTTCCCCCGACTCGGAGGGTGGCCCCTCAACTTCCCCGGTAATATCGGGGAAGAGGGCCCTCACCACCCTCCGGACGAATCCCACGTCCAGCCTCTCCGTCAGTGGGGGCGCCCATGGTCTCAA
>NW_011959405.1:0-1780 GCF_000949405.1 Vollenhovia emeryi | reverse complement strand
AGAAATATAGATTGGATGGGAAAAGGTAAGGAAATTAGAGCGCTGATAAGACTAAGATGAAGGAAACATGGAGGAAGATAACAAATACTGGTTGGAAGAAGAAAATGAACGAAGAATATGTATATTTTGAAAGGAGGGTAAAGATAATATAGAGCACTATATAAAGGATTGTAAAACGACGAAAGACTGGTTTTTAGAGTTAGGTAATAGTATGAAAAAGAAGTTGAAAAGATTATATAACGATGTAATAGATGAAGATAAAGGAAAGATATTATGTAAATTATGGAAGGAAAAAGAAAGGCAAAAAAAGACGAGCTAGTCATTGTAGAAATAAGAAATTAGAAGTAAGAAATAAGAAGGGAAGAGATGAGGGGTAGAGATTAGAGAGAGTATGAATGAGAGTATGGATGAATGAGTGGTTAAGGAACTATTGTAAACCAAGTCCCACTTTCTGGCTGTATGCTAAAGGTAATAAAGCATATACAGGGTGTATCATTTTAAGTGATGCAGCTAAATATCTCTTAAAATAAAAGAGATAGGAAAAAATGTTTTAACAATAGTTTTATGGTTCCAAGGGAGGCAGAAGTTGGCCATGTCAGTTTAATTGTAGGTGGTGCCACTTTCGAGATTTCTACATGGCGGCCATTTTTGAAAATGGTAACCGATTTTTATGTTCCAGTGAATGTCGTAGACATAGAGACGAATACAACGGTTTTTATTTTTTGAAATTGAAATTTATCCATTTAATAAATGTTCGAATACACTACCATTCTGTTGTAAACATAAACGGAGCCGTTTCTGAAAATTTATAATGGTAGATAACAAAACTCGCCGAGGAATATTATTGCAAGCTCTTTTTATTCTGTTTTTCATATCCTCTCGAGTTGTCGGAGCTTCTTTGTATACTACATTTTTCAAATAACCCCACAAGTAAAAATCTGGTGAAGTTAAATCTGGAGAACGTAGAGACCACTTTGTAGGGCCGAATCTGCCTATCCATTTTTCATGGTGCACTTGATTAAGGTAAATGGTGACTATTCCAGCCGAGTGAGGCGGTGCTCCATCTTGTTGCCACCACATTCTTTGACGAGTATTGATATCAACCTCTTCTAAAAGACCTGGTAATCCGTTTTGCAAAAATGAAAGGTATCTTGCACTGTTTAAATTGTCTTCAAAAAGTAAGGTCCTATCAAATATCCATTAATTATTCCACACCATACATGAAGAGTCCACCTGCGTTGATTGTCAACCATGTGAGTCCAATGAGGATTTATAGGCGACCAATAATGTGAATTGTGCCTATTTAATTGGTCGTTATGATGGAACATAGCTTCATCGGTAAACATTACAAAGTAAAAAAATTTGGTTTTAACCGTATCCTTTCCAAAGCCCATTCACAAAATTGAATTCTCAACACCATATCATTTTCACTTAACTGTTGAGTAAGGGTAATATGATACGGATGAAACCTATGCCTCTTTAAAATTCTCCACACAGTAGGATGTGGCAATCCTGTCAATCTTTCAATTTGGCGAGTAGAAATATGAGGGTCTAATCCAACTGCAGTGAGCACACGTTGAACTCGGGGGTCGTCATTAACGTTATCAGCAGTGCGACATCTTCTGACTCTTTGTCGAACCACTAGTCGTTCTCGCAATTCGTTGCGTCTTATTTGTTGACCAGTAGGATTTTTACTCATTTTTTGTATAAAATTGGAGTTTCCCTAATTCCTGTGGAATGTGGGAATGTCATTCCACAGGAAGAAATTAGGGCTTGCATT
>NW_011959404.1:0-1779 GCF_000949405.1 Vollenhovia emeryi | reverse complement strand
ATGTTCCTCCGCCGCGTACTCCATCGGGGGGAGACCCGCGATCACCGCCGCCGCGTTGTACGCCACGGTCCGGTACGCCCTACAGATCCTCGCGGCTATCGGGCGAAACGCACGCGCCATCTGAGCGCGCGCGCGCCGCGATGCCGCGAGTTTTGGGGCCCAAACTGGAGCCCCGTAGAGCGCCACGGACTTAACCGTGTTGGCGTACAGCCGACGCACCCTGCCGTCCGGGCCGCCAAGGTTGGGGAGGAGCCCGCCAAGCTTGGCCGCTCTCACTCCCGCCCTGCTTGCGGCTCTGGCAAGGTGGCTCGCAAAGCTCCATCGGTCGTCGAGGATCAACCCGAGATAGTTCATCTCGTGGCCGATCCTGACGATGGCCGTACCCACAGCCAGGGTGAGTCCCTCGGGCGGCGCGCCGCGTGCTCCACGTCTTTTGCCGTGGAACATCACGGCCTCGGTCTTGCCGAGTGCCACCTCGAGGCCCAGGCTGCGGATAGAGTCGACTATCGCTCCCGCTGCCACTCGCCCCCTGGCGAGGGCCTCCCCCCAATCGCGGCCCCCGGCTGTCACGAGCGTGTCGTCCGCGTAGCAGACGACGTGACAGTCGGGGGGAGGGGAACACGCAGCACCGAGTCGTACCCCAGGTTCCACAAGAACGGTCCGAGAACCGATCCCTGGGGCACTCCCCGGTACAATCTCTCCCGTCGGCGTACGCCGCCTTGGTCGATATATTCGACCCACCTGTCCCTCAGGTAGTCGCCCACGACGCGGGCGAGGTACGACGGCACCTCGCGGCGTCGGAGCGACTCCCTGATTCGTCCCCAGGGGAGGGTGTTGAAGGCGTTGGCAATGTCCAGCGACACAGCCAACATCACCCCCCCCCCTGGGACGTCGCCTCTTCAGAGAGGGCCTGCACACGCTTAATAGCGTCTATGGTTGACAGGCCCTCCCTGAACCCATATTGGGCCCCGCTGATGTCGGGGCCCGTTTGGGACAGGTGCTGGACGAGGCCGTTTACGAGTACTCGCTCGAACAGTTTACCAACCTCGTCCAGAAGGCATATAGGCCTATACGCCGACGGGAGAGAGGCGTCTTTCCCCTCCTTTGGGAGGAGTACCAGCGTGGCACTCCTCCACTGCGGGGGGAAGACACCTCTTCGCAAACACGCGCTGTACGCGCGCGCATATTCCTCTGCGAGGACGCCCATGGACAGGGCGTGGACACGCTTGGGAAGGCCGTCAGGACCCGGGGCTGTATTGCCCCTAAGACCCCTCCTGACGGCCCTCTGGAGTTCCTCCGGCTGGACGTCGAGGGAATCGTCCCAGTCGGGGGAATCTTCCCCCGGCTCGAAGGGTGGCCCCTCATCCTCCCCGGTAATATCGGGGAAGAGGGTCTGCACCTCCCTCCGGACGAATCCCACGTCCAGCCGCTCCGTCAGCGGGGGCGCCCATGGTCTCAACTTGTTGAGAACCATCTTGTATGGGCGTCCCCACGGATCCTCCTGAAGGGAGTCGAGGAACTCCGTCCACGCCCTGCCCTTTGCCACTCTGATGGCCCGTTTGAGGGCTACCTTGGCCTCAAGGAAGCCCTCTCTCGCTCGTTCGGCCGCCTGTCCGCCTCTGCGCCTGCAGCGGGCGAATCTCCTCAGGTATTAATACACCTAGACACAAAAAAAAAAAACTACGGAGCGCATTGTCTGGACGTCGTCATCGGCAACCTGGTACACGTGGACATCGAGTTCAAGGTATTAATACACCTAGACACCAAAAAAAACTACGG
>NW_011959403.1:0-1779 GCF_000949405.1 Vollenhovia emeryi | reverse complement strand
GGAAGATATTGACGATTATATCGACTCGCGATCTTAATCCTGAGATATAGAAGCAGCAGACGGCGCGTATACGCGGCGTCTCGTGCGGTGTCTGGCGTGGCGGTGTTTACTACCGAACACCTGTGCCTCGTATGTTTATTTGCCAGTTTTTTGGGGACGTAGTACGCTAGCGTACTACTTGCGTCAAACCCATGCGGCCTTCTTTCATGAATGGTGCGCGCGCGCCCGATTTTTAAAACGCTATAACTCGGCGAAAAATCGACGTAGCGACACAAACCAAAAACCAATCTTCTTCGTTTCGCATCCCGCAGATGTCTAAGCTGAATATGTATGCCCTTGTCATGAAACTTACACACGGCAATGGAATAAAAAATAAAATGCTTAAATATAAATTAAACGTATGCATGTCTTTGCTATGCATTCTCTGGCATCTAATTTATAAAATTTACATTGTCTACATGAGAAAAGTTGATATAAATATCATGCAGATAATTTATGTTAATGTAATTTTGAATTTCACAGCACAATCCTGAAAAATAGGCGTAGCATGGACACGCACAAAGTGGTAACTTTATCGGCAGTGTCAGAAGATGCATAGTAAAATAGTTCCAAAAGTAAAAATGGGCGTAAAGGCGCACAAAACAGTCTCTTGAAACGGTATCAAGTAAAACGCCGGCGTGGCCGCTCTCAGGTTTCTCTCTGGATAAAAGTAAGTAGGTTGAGAGATGGTTCTGCAGCGTACTGTCTGTTCGACAGTGAAATGCTCGCTCGATATGGAAGAACGACATAAAATCGTTCGCCTAAACGTAAAAATTTCTTTACATGTTTTCCTAACACATTTCTGTCTTAGTTACGTTTGGAGATAGAGAAAACAAATTATGCTAACATTAATATCAAGCATAGAGATGCTACAGTCTCATGTAGTAGGGACTTTATTTATCTTTCGTCAATTAAACAGAGATCTGATTTGCATTGTATGATAGATAATAATGATTTGAATGCAATTTTTCACATTTTTTCAAAATATGTAAAAAAAATAAACTTAAGTAGCAGAAATTTTACAAACTGATAATAAACGTGTATCTGATAAATCAATATTTAATACACGTAAATGAATTCTATAAATTTGTACTTAAATACTATAAAAATATGTTGAATAAAACAAATATATTGTCCATTTCCACTCGTTTTCGAAACTATAAGTGATTGCCGGAGAAAGAATATTTCAAGACACACTTATCCTGTTTTGAGTAATATCATCTTATGGTCAATATAAGTTTGCTGTAGCTAGATGGAGTCACTTTCAAGATTTAAAAGTAAATTTTATTTGTACAAATGAAATAACATTATTTCATTAATCAGTCCTCTTAATCTTTCATATATAAAAATAACAAGATATATTTGCAAGACATTGAGTATTATGCATCCTGAATTATTTTAAAATGAAATCTTATCGGAGAGGTATTCATTTTTCTCGATAATGATACATTAATATTTTTATATGTAGAATAATAAAAAGAATCCATTTTTCTTTCATTTGCTGTATACTTTCAGCAGTTCATCTGCAATATGCGTATGCATTCGTTTTAAAATCGTATTGCATAAGTTTCGTTTAAATAAATTTTTCCCATGTTATTGTACATACATATAACGATTAAGGAAACTGAAATATGATATACCTACTTATTTTTATGTTAGAAGAAAGTATCAAATATTTCTATTTTGCTACTTTTACTTTAATGCTTCTATGTAGATTGCATAGGAAAATCGACTGATATA
>NW_011959402.1:0-1779 GCF_000949405.1 Vollenhovia emeryi | reverse complement strand
AGGGTTTGAACCTGGAACCTCCCTCTCGCTAGGCGGGCGTCTCAACCAATTCGACCACCGAGGCACATGGCAATACTTATCGCAATAAACATTCTAATGTTGATTCCCGAGTGCCACCTATCGTGACAGTATTCGAAATCGAGAACTGTGCGCCGACTTGATTTGTCAGTCTTAAAACACAGTATCATCTCCACAATGTATCCCCATTATTACGCCTCCCCCCCCCCCGATTAAATAATTAAATGAACGTAAGAAACGCTTTTTCATGTCCGCGTAATTAAATAAATTAGTATGGACAAACCCTGGCCGAGGCGATATTTTTTCGCAATAAACTTAGAATAGAATATTTAGACACTACCATCCTGTCACGGCTCAGAGTCCTTTAAATTCTTTGAAATTTATTTTAATTATATTCCGCGATGAAATTAAACAATTAATAATTTCTTGAACATGTTGCGAAAAACTGATCGTGAAAACCGATCGCGAAAATCGACCGCAAAAGTACGAGATGCGTGTGACTATGCATGTATTTATGCTAAACGCATCTTGAAAGTATCGCGAGACATGCAAAATGAATGACGTAAGATTCCAGTAAAATGGAACTTGTCGTACGAGTGACACCGTTATTATAATTGAATATTATAGTTAATCGATAATTTCACATAAAGTATGAAAATAATTTCAAACTTAAGATATTCTCGACAAAATATATTGGAATCTCACGTCATATTATTATACTTTACACACATATCAATTCTTTAATTAAAAATGGATAGGCTATGAGAGATTAGTTGGCCGAATACACCGATAATATTCGTCATATTCCGCGTAATTTCTAAGATGTAGTTTACGATTTTCAACATGAAAAATGAGCTCAACATACTCGGACTCGTAGAGCTCTATTTAATTAAAACGCGAAATTATTTGTAACCTATCCATTTTAAGAAAGAATAATACGATATGCGAAGCGGCGCGGGCACAACCGATCAATTCGACTGTCACCTCGTGAATGACCCTGCGTACGGCGCCGTAAACACCTCTGCCGAAAACCGAGCACGGATTCCAAGAAATGACGTAGCGCCGTGAACACATCGGTCGTAAACAATCTATTGTATCGATTCATTTGTCGCGAAGGATGTTCCGCGTGTCTTCGCGTCGCTCCTCGTAACGCGATCATTTCCTGTGAGAATCTCGATTATCTCCTAAACACGCGATCGTCTCGTTCGAAAGTTATTAACATTTATCAATCGCGTTTAAGTAATTGTCGCGATTCGTAATCATATCGTTAATTTCTAAGGCGATTTGTCGCGACGACGACGCGACACGACAAACCGCCGCGTGCGGTTGCGATTCGTTTAAAATGCGACTTCTACTTCAAATTATGCGATATTCGTCGCGACATATCACCGTAGAAATTAACGATATGATTTGACATCCATTTTTGTTTTGACATCCACTTTTAGTTTAAGGGATGCTGGAGTATTTCTGCACTTTTGCACCTTTCTAACCTAAAAACTGTCAGTTTGCGGAAACATTTGTGTAATATACAAATTAAATGGCTTACGTGTACAGATCGAAAGCAGCTCGCTATTCCGGCCAAATGAAAGAACAATATGGCATCACTGAAACTAAGTTTGCAAGTCTAATAAGAAATAATAGTGAGCAACACATACAGTCACACATGTAGTCTGTGTGTTGCTCACTATTATTTTTTATTAGACTACAAACTTAGTTTCAGTGATGTCATATTGTTCTTTAATTTAGCCGGAATAGCAAGCT
>NW_011959401.1:0-1779 GCF_000949405.1 Vollenhovia emeryi | reverse complement strand
TTTTACCGAAAATATTTATGAAGCCATTTTTCTAATCCGAAATAAACAAATTCACCGGCCGTGTTATCTATTCCGTGCATTGTTCGTATATCGTAGGAAGCTTGAGTAGTAAATAAAAATGTCTTTGCACATTTGGGCAAATTAGGATAACTATGACGACGTAAAATATTTAAAAGTTCTTCTAAATTGTTTTGACGTATATTACATTTTATAGCCCATTTGCGTATATCGTTAATATCTATTTCTTTATCTTTTTCATTGACTTTTACTTCTTTCTTCGTTTTATAGTATTCAGTTTTGTCCATTTGTTGTATATGCATTACGTCTGAATAAAAAATATCTGTATGTTCACCACGTTTTTCATTTGAGTCTTGTACATAAATTTCTTCAGGTTGCGAGATAATGTTGCGATCCTTATTTAGTAATAATTGATTACATGCCAAAGAACAAGCTTCATGTTCATTATTTTCATTTTCTTCTTTTTTACCACATTGTTTTTTATTTTGTACTAGAAAGAAAAGAAATATAATAAATTATAATATATGTTTTTATTATTGTGTATCTTCCCTCTTTGATATTATATAGTTTAGCATGGTAAATTGTGTACAAAAAATTACCAGTTGTTAATGCAACTTTATTTTCTTGTTTTTTATGTCCATTTTCTTCTCCTTCTTCTATATTGTTTATATTATATGACTTTTCACTATATTTTAAACGTTTGCATCGTACTAGAAAACATTAAAATATACTACTATTACAATAAATTATAATATACCAAAATATTTTAATATTTTAATATTTTAACATTTTAATATTTTAATTTACTGTTTTAATCTACTGTTCTAATAAAAGGCTGTGTTGAAAGATCAACGATTTGTCGGCGTGCAGTTATTAGACTACCAAGTAAAAATTAAATATTAGAATATACTTACATGTACTGTATAAAATATGCATATCTTTTCTGACAGCTGCTTTTATATATTTGTATTTTCTTTTTCGTTCTCTTGTTGCTAATAAATTCTTGTCCATTTTCTTTTGTGAATATTCCCGATTTTTAATGAACTGCGTTTACTTCTGGTATTAGGGGAGAGTGGGGCACAATATGTCACTTATTATCATTTTTAATATTATTCACGAACTGTCATTGATTTTTTATTATGCGTTACTAAGTTACATAAATAACACATAACTTCACGCTATCAATGTAATTGCAGTGAACGTTATAAACACGGAATTTGTAAAATGAAAAGTTATACGTTAATTGAATTTATTAGTAGTTCAAGTGTTAAAAAAAAGCAATCTGTTGATTGTGTTCCAAGTGATTGGATATTTTATGATGAGAAAGAAAAAGCATTAAAAACTCCTTTCTTACCACCACCATACACAACTAAAAGATGTGAAAAATTTCATGAGATCGTAAAAGCAAAAAAAGATCCAAATAGTAAATGGTTCACATATACCATTGTAATTATAGGACAAGCAGGTATATTTTTACATATGTATATTTCAATTTCAAGCAATAAAGTATGAGTATATTAATACATGTATATTTAACATTAGTGTGTGCGTTTACGTGTGTGTGTGTTTCTAATTTCATAGATACTTATGAAGAAGCACTGCAGCGAGTAGATCGTTTAAAAAACGAGAATTATGCTTTCACAACGGATTGTGATAGCGATTGTTTAGAAAAAATTCATGAAATGACTCAACAAGTTATATCAAAAAATACAAGAAAGAAACAAGAAATTGAGAACATTTTAAAGAGCGCATCATCATCTG
>NW_011959400.1:0-1778 GCF_000949405.1 Vollenhovia emeryi | reverse complement strand
ATATTACGGAAAGGATATATGTATATATATCTTTCGCAATTTCCATATTTTCCTTTTCTGTTTAAACGAAAAAGTCGAATTATATTACAGGCACACACATTGTTCAGAATTTTAGTGCATTATTTTATAATTTAATTTTATACGGGTGTATCTTTTATGTTGTATATATTTGTACATGAGTAAAAAATAAATTATGCATTGTGCGTACCATATTCATGCATAAGTGTAGCTGGATATATATTGAATTCGAGCGTTGGCTCTGACAAACTCATAATGAGTCTTGTAATCTTTTCCTTAGAGAATTTCTTGGGTGGCCATTTGCATGATAATTTATCCTCACTAACCCATGATGTGGGTACTACAGCCACAGACTCTTCCTCTTCAAATTTTACCACAGCATACTGCAAGATCAATATAGCTTTGTCAACATTCAATATATTTTGGGGCAAAAATTGATTTTAACATAAGAAATAGAAAGATTTTTTTAATACTTTGTATCTTTACAAAAACTGAAGGAAAACTATTACTTTATAAAAGCAACGTGAAAACTATTCCATGCGAAAACCCCAGCGAGAGATGATTCGTCGATCGATGTCGAAACGATATCGAATCGACATCGACACTGTTAAATTGACGTTGATTCGACATCGTTTCGACATCGATCAACGAATCATTTCTCACTGGGACTATTCGAATGTAAGGGAGAGAGTGACAGAAGCGTTAACGAAGCTTCTGTTATTCTGTCCTTATATTAGATTTATGCTTCGATTTTAATTTTTACCAGGGATTAACCCTCCATTAGTCGCAATACCCAATAGATACAGATACGATATTATCTACACTTTATTTATCCTAATCCGTGTATTCCTAGTCTAGTTAATTTTTGGCGTCGTAATACTTGTATATTTGTTCTTCACTATTTTTTATGAACTTTATTGCCTGGCGTAACCAAGTAGCCAAGTGCTGATAAAAGAGAGTTTTTCAGAATCTCTGAATAGTAATTAAATTAATTCACATTACATGGTCTAACACTGGCCGAAAAGTAACAATACTCATCGGTTTCATTATAATTTCACTCAAGTACAATAAATCGTGATACTTCTTTTTCTTCCACTTTTAACAGCCGCAAAATACCACCTGGCCAACTTTAATCACTTACGTCTGAAATATATGAACAAATATGTGAACGACGTGTAAAACGGTTTATACCAAACAAAGGATGATTAACGGAGGTAAAATGTGAATAATAAAATAAGGTTATACACCACCCAACAAAGTCATCGTCATGGAAGTAACATTATAACCCAGCAAACACCAAAGTAACAATTACATAACATCAATGCAAATGTAATATAACAGCTATGTATTATATTACATTTATATCGATGTTAAGCAACTGTTACTTTCCCAGTGAAAAATGATTCGTCGATCGACGTCGAAACGACGTCGAATCGACATCGACACCGTCGAATTGACGTCGATTCGACATCATTTCGACGTCGATCGACGAATCATTTCTCACTGGGTTGGTGTTTGCTGGGTCCACTTATCCGGTACATACACGTGGAGCCAAAATTAGAGCATTTTTTTAAACAATAAGACTGAAAAAATTACTCTATTGAACAAATTTCCAGCATTAGAACACGCAGAGCTGTGCAAAAGAAATGCGCAATTGCACGTGTGGACACCAACAGTGATGACAGATCTTAATATACTAGCGCACCAACGGCGGCTGCAGAGATGCAAACTTTGGGTTCCGAGCACAATCAAAGAGTTAC
>NW_011959399.1:0-1778 GCF_000949405.1 Vollenhovia emeryi | reverse complement strand
AGCATCCCCGTGGCACTCTACCTGAGGGGCGTCAGCGGGGAGCCGCTGCGATAGCCCTAACGAGGGAACGCCGCGGGAACATTTGGCGATACCGTGGGCACCTGCGCCCGGTTTAGAAAATATCGCTGCCGGCGTTGTCGCGTGCCGTCGCGCGATTGGCCGCGTGGCACGCGCCTCGCGTGAGCAGCCGCGGGGGGAGGGGCCCCGAACTATCGATCCGCGATCGCGGAAAATTCGGGACAGCCTGTTGCCGACATTGTACGAGTGAGGACCCCGGTCTGCCGTTGCCGTCGCTCTACCGCCGAATTGCGAGGGTCCGAGGGTCAGGACGAGCCGTTGCCGCCTGCCGAACCCGGGAGAGCCGAGGGTGCCGGTGAGATTGTCCTCCGTCCGTTTCGCCCCGCGCGATTGCGTCCGGGCCCGGGTTGTTCTGTCGTCGCCGGGAAATTTTCGCGCTTGGTGTCGCCCGGGCTACAGCCCGCCGGCTTTAAATTTTCGTTGGTGTCCCGGTCGCGGCGACAAGCAACCACGGTTCCCCGGAGCCTGCAGGGCACAGGTCTCGGGTGTGAGTGATCGAGTGTGTGTTTGCGTCGAGTCTCGCGATCGCGTGCATTTTTGTTGGGGTTAGCCGATCTGGAGATTCGCGGTGCGAGGGTTGCGTTGCGCGAGATCACGCGGGGTACGCATGCCGCGGGAGTGTCGCGTGCATGCGTGGCGCGAGGGTACGTCGCCGTAGGGCCGCGACGACCGAGGAAGTGCGAACGGCTGTGTGAGTGTTTGCGATACCCCGGGCCGCTTCCGCCGCTGTCGGTGGCGGGTTTCGCGAGGACGGTGCGTCCTGAGCGGGATCCCCTGCCCCCACGGCGCGGCCGGGAGCGAGCGAGAGGCTCGCCGTAGTTAGCCGTCGGGGACTGCCCGGCGGAAGATTGCACATCGTTGTAAGACGGGCCGATCCGTCGGCCCGGGTACCCAGTCTCGCGGGCAAAGCGCCCCGGCCGAGTGTTGCGTGTGCGACGGTATTCGTACCGTTCGCGAGAAAATTACTGTCGAGTGCGTCCGTGTCGTCCGAGTAGGGTTTATCGCGTGCTGATAGTTTCTGCCGTTGAGTTCGCGTCGGATTGTTCCGTATCGCAGAGAGTATCGCGGCGACTTGTTTCCCCCGATCTCGGGGTTTGTAGTATTTTCGTCTGCGACGCCGCCCGTTATAGCGGCCACTCAACCGGCTTGTTCATGCCGCATTATATTAAACCCGATTTTATTTACATTACGTTTCGAGTTTCTTTTCGTGTACGTCTCTCTTCGTGTGTCTCGTCCGTCGTATGAAGTCATCCAGCCCCGTAGCCTCTGGAATCTTTTAGTGTCAACCACCGCCTCGCCCCTCTACCGTTAGACGAGCTAGCCTGCCCGTGACGAGGGCCGCTCCATCTCGTTCGTGCGATTTCGCGAATGTCGCGACGTGACGCGTGAAAGACCGCGTCTGGCGCCCAATCTTCGTTTTTCGCGTGGAGTTTTCGGCCCGCGGCACGGTACGCGCGGAGCTACCGAGATCCTGCTCCTTTCCGGCGCGTTATCCTTTCCTCCCTTGGTTTTTGCCGACGACTCGATCCGTCCGCATCCCGCGCTTCTCGCGCCCGGCGACCGCACTCCCCGTCGTCGGCGCGCGCCTTCGCCTAATACCCGCGCGCGACAGCGAGAGCGGGACGGCAACACCCGTCCGTCCGCGTATAACGGGAGGGCGGAAACGAGAAAAGAAGAGAATAATAGTCGCAATACCCTAC
>NW_011959398.1:0-1777 GCF_000949405.1 Vollenhovia emeryi | reverse complement strand
GTGCGCAACTTCTTTTCTTTATAACTTTTTAATAAACAACGAGCGCCGGCTAAATCCTTCTGAGCGTTACTCAGGAGGGTAACCTTGACAACATATGTCAAGCCCAAGGTTATTGGAGGTGGGTGTGTTAATCTAAATAATTACCAACATTGGTTATGTTGGCAGTGAATTGGCCAATATTTCCCCAATATAACACCAATATTGGTCATAAAGTGAACGCAAATATACTATTGACATTGTACCTAGATGATAATTTGTATTGGATTGAATATATTAGCAAGATTGTCCAATAAAATTGTAATATTGAGTATAGAATAAATACTAATGTAACGCCGATGTTACGTATCAATAATTGCACGGTAGTATGTTTACATTGAAAATGCATTGCAAAATATGAGGCCCTCCACCACCCCCGCCAATTTTAATCGGCGGTCCTCTTTTCTTTATAATAATCATTTTCTTTTGACATATTTGTCATTATTATATTTTCATCACAATTAATTTTATAATTTATTACAATATAAAGCATGTGGCTATGTCTACTCTCTAAAAGTCAATCAGTGGATTATTACAGAAAACAGTGAATACCCACTGATTCACAGTTACAATTATACCACTGAATAATTCAATAATTATAACCGTTTTCAGTGATAATTCACTGATTGACTTTTACAGAGTAATATGTAACATTCTTTAGAAATGTGTAAACAAAAAATCGTATCGTAAATCCGCAAACGAAAATCTATCGCATAAAAGATTATTTTAGAACAACTTAAAATTTCATACAATAGAAAAATTAATCTAAAGAGGCCCTCCGCCGCCCCCGCTGATTCCACTCAGCGGTCCTCTTTTCTTTACAATACGATTTTTAACATTTTTATTATTTAACTTTCTTCATACAATTTACTTATGTCTACGACAAACGTAATAAATTATGTCTCCCTGTCCCTGCCTACCCGAATTCCTGCCTACCCGAATTCCTACCTACCCGAATTCGTATCTACTCGTATTCCGATTCATCTTTATCCTATCTGTCCATTTTTTTACCTACCCGTTCAAACAAACATACAAATTTTTAACTAAAATTTATTTATTTCAAATAAAAACCGCGACGCGATTATTAAGGATATAATTTGGGATTTTAATTCGCGCGCGGTTGAGATTGATTTAGTTTAGTTTTTCCAATCTCGCATACAGGTGCGAGAAAATGTAGAAAAGAATATCTCACCCGAATTTTGGCACATAGAAAGATATATACAAGTAGATATAAATCAATTTTTATACATTTCACCATCGTGGTCAAGAAGGACCACGTATCTCGTTGAATTTTTTGCAACGTGCACGAAAATAGTAATTTTAATGTCGAAGCATTTTTAAAGACATTCCAAAAGAGTAATTTATTTTTCGATTATTATTTATTTTCCGCGTTTCACCTTTTTGTTAATAAACCTACGAGTCTTTCGTTAAAACCGCGAGATTTGGAGTTATACGCGCGCGATTTAATAGGGGTCTTTTTAATCTTGCACATATGCAAGAATAAGTAAAGACGGAAAGAATATAACCCACCCGAATTTTTGCACATAAGAAGAAATCAACATATATCGTACAACACATTCACATAATACATCAAAGTGGCCAATATTGACCATTAACTCGGCGTATCCCTTCGTTGGGCCAGATTGGACATACCTTTTGTTGCTCCCGGCCATACAGTCTGGTCATTTTGACCAGAGATCAGGAAGGAAGAAAACTCCTTCCATAGTCGGTTATCGTCACA
>NW_011959397.1:0-1777 GCF_000949405.1 Vollenhovia emeryi | reverse complement strand
AATTCTAATTTGCGCGTAGGCTTCCGTAGAATTAATTCCGTCACTGTTCTCCTTTTACCGACCAGAGGATTCCATAAAGACATCCTTCCTGTTTGCCGCCAGTAAACTTTCCGTATCCGTTATATACCGTAGCATTAAGAGTCATATATATATTATCCGTTTCCAGTTGCGCATTATTTTCCGTATTCCGATCTAATACCGTCCTTTCCGTGCCGTACTGTAAAATCCAGATTGTTGTGTATTTCCCGTACACCTTTATTACAACTCCGGATAATTCTAAAATCCGAACGGCGATTTGTTACTCCTGATTAATCCGACCGGCCACATTATCTTTTGTACTCCGTATTCCGATCCGGCCGCGTACTCCTGTACCGTAGTATAATCCGTCTAAACATATCCTGTTTTCTTTGTATTTAATCACAGGGCGGACTCATTGTAATACTAATCCATTCCTTTCCTTTTATATTTTGATCACAGGGCGGACCCATTGTAATTACCTCAATTCCGTGTATCAATCCTTGAATAAAACACGCTCCTATCGTTCTCTGCCTTTAAAACACCTGTCCGATTTATTTCCGATCCTCCCAAGCGATTACCTCACTACCAGTAAGTACGATCTTTTCCTCCTTTCCTCTCGACGGCCCTGGAGCTGAGCATATTCGGCAAATCAGAGGAACGGAGGATTTATCTAAACCGACACACAGCACGTCAAAACCGACCGAAAGAACGCCGACTCTTCCAACCGTTAGTCGGAACCGCGCGTCCGACTAAGTTCCGCATTTATTCGCGTAATAAGTGATACCTGCCGGAGTCCTGTCCGGAATTCAGTACCGGGGAAGAGTGGCGCTTCGTTACAGTGTAATCCTCATCTGTGATATTTTCATAATCCATATATTCCATGATATGAGATGTACTTAATGTATGTAGCACCTATATTTCTGCAAGTCTTTGTGACTATTCACTTCTTGCTAAGTTTGCACAATATTTAAGTCTTTTTGTATGTTAAGATTGTTACAGTATGTATCATTTTTTGTTCAAATTGTCCAATTTTGCACTGAAATAAAATCTTTTTCATCAAAAGTACAAATATTTTTCTTTATTGAAATTATAAACAAACTCAGATATACATGTAGGTAACATGACAAAACAGAAAATAAAATCTTTCATTTCAGCATAAATAAAAGAGTTACCACTAAGCTTAGTTCCATAAATCACAGTGTTAATTGACAGTTACAATTATTTAGTCTTCATGGCTTCCGGATGGTTGCCGCGTCCGTTTGTAGTGTGGTGCCTTTTTTCTTTACAAACGGACGCGGCAACCATCCGGAAGCCATGAAGACTAAAGAAGACAACAGCCGCGAAAGCCTGAAAGCCAAGTTACAATTATTATATATATATGTATATATATGTATATATATACAGGGTGAATCTTATTTCCTGCCCCAGCCTTTTACCCTGAGAGATGGATTACCAACTGCAATTATAGCCAGCTCTGGAAAAAATGGAAAAATCTCGTTATATATATTTTAATAATGTAATATCTAATTATATCTCTCAAGATACAATTAGACATTACATGATTGAGACATATATTACGAGATTTTTTCCATTTTTTCCCGGGTTGACTACAGTTTTGGTCAGTAATCCATCTGTCGTAGTAAATAGCTGGGACAGGAAATAAGATTCACCCTGTATATATATACTTTACATGGTATTGTATGGAGAAATTTGCATCTCTCCATGCAATACCATGTAAACTAAAATAACAAATATCATG
>NW_011959396.1:0-1777 GCF_000949405.1 Vollenhovia emeryi | reverse complement strand
AGAGAGAGAGAGAGAGAGAGAGAGAGAGAGAGAGAGACTAGTTTATTTAGTCTTCTCGACTATTACATAATAGTAATGATAATAATAATGTTCCGAACTTAATTACAAACAATAATAAACTATAAAAATATTTATACTATAATGTATCTATCTATATATATATACATATACCATCTATCTCTTGCTTAATATGTATTCCTTTATATCTTTCTTAAAGTTAGAGAGATTTGCAGCACTTTTTACTTATTTACTATCAGGTAAGTCATTATACATTTTTACCCCGGCATACATTAAGCTATGTTGTGCACTTGTTGTTTTCCTAAAGTCTATCTTTATATTCTCCGCCTGCCTCGTTCTCACCCCCATCCTATCTCCCACTAGTTCCAATCCACTGCTCAGCTCGTTTGGCACCATGCCGTTAACTAACTTATACATAAAGACGCTCACATTAAATTCTAATCTTTCCTTTATTGACATAAAACTTAGTGCTACTAACATATCTCTGATTCTCGTATATCTATTCACTTGTAATATTGTTCTCATAGCCCGGTTCTGAGCCTTCTGCAATTTTTCCAACTCAGTTTTCCCCATATTAATCATTATTGTAGCACAATACTCAAAGTGAGGTGCTATAATCGTTTTATATACCAGGCATCGTGTATATGCCGATATGTGATTTCCTATTCGGTTCAGGAAACTAGTTTTTTTCCGACTTTTTTCAATATGTAGTAACAGTGTTCTTTAAATGTCAAATGCTCATCCAATATAACTCCTAAATATTTCATTATTGTTACTCTTTCAAGTTCATTACCTTTTCTAGTGTTTACTCTAATTTCCCTACTTAACTGTTTCCTATTATTCCTTATTATCATATATTTCGTTTTATTTGCATTCATTTTTAGCTTATTCTCATCTAGCCAATCTTCCAACTTGTTTAGCGCTGCTTGCAATTTGGCTTCTATTTTTTTTGCGCTCTCTCCTACTACAAATATCATTGTATCATCTGCGAATAGTTTTACTGTTGATTCATCGGTTTTTACTCCTACAATATCATTTATGTACAGTATAAAAAGCAAGGGACCCAGAACCGAACCTTGTGGTACTCCGTATTCCGTTAACGCCTTCTCCGATATTTTGTCTCCGATCTTTAGTTGTTGATATCTTCCATTTATGTATGATTTGAACCAACTCAATACCTTTCCTTTCATGCCATAGTATTCCATCTTCCTTATCAGCTTTTCCCTATCTATTGTTTCAAATGCTCTTCTGAGGTCCATGAATATCACTCCTATCATTTTCCTATTACTAACTATTACTTTCCATTGATCAAGGACTACTTGAATCGCTGTTTCACATGAATAGCCCTTTCGAAATCCTGATTGATGTTCTATAAGTATTTTATTAGCTTCTATAAATTTCTCAAGTTGTTTTTTTACTATGAGTTCTAATACTTTTTCATATGTCGGTAGTACATTAATCGGTCTGTATTCGCTTGCGGTAAATGTTTCCTTTAACTTAGCACCCGCCAATCAACTTCCGTTTGACCTTGATGTTGACCTTGATCCCCAAGGAGGTCAAGGTCATTGCCCATTCCCGTCGCTCATTGTTTGTTAAAAAGTTATGAAGAAAATAAGTTTGTATCGGGTTTGCGTATTTCTGTAAAGCACAATATTCTTGTGTGCGTATGGACTTACAAATGATGGAAAATTATCTGCTCTACAGAACAGTTAACCCGGGTTAAATATATACAAGGGTGTCTGATGCAAAAGTAACCAAC
>NW_011959395.1:0-1777 GCF_000949405.1 Vollenhovia emeryi | reverse complement strand
ATCTAGCCCACCAGGTTAGAAAAAGCTGCGGTGTATCGTCGCGTCAGAAAAAAATTGGTCGCATTACTTATGGAACGCACCTTGTATATACATATGAGCACGGAGCATTACATTGCATCTATGTTACAATGTCTCACTCAACAATCAATGAGAAATTGCAACATAGATGCAATGTTTGATGCTCGTTGTGTGTGTGTGTGTATGTGTATTTTTGTGTGTATATGTGTGTGCGCGCGCGTGCATTTTTGTAGTTCGCATTGCATATTTATAATTTATATTATATGTTTTAGCGTGTCAACGAAGCCGTACGGCGGGCGTTAAATAAGGACCGGCGTATGGCGAAAAAACGTGCGCCGTTGGCGTACGCACCGCCGCCACTACCGTTGTCCATGTGGACGTACGCACCGCCGCCGCCGCTGTCATCGGTGTACGCACCGCCGCCGCCGCCGCCGTCGTCATCGGTGTACGCACCGCCGCCGCCGCCGTCGTCGTCGTCGTCGGTGTACGCGCCGCCGCCGCCGCCGTCGTCGTCGGTGTACGCGCCGCCGCCGCCGTCGTCGTCGGTGTACGCACCGCCGCCGCCGCCGTCGTCGTCGGTGTACGCGCCGCCGCCGCCGCCGTCGTCGGTGTACGCACCGCCGCCGCCGCCGCCGTCGTCGGTGTACGCACCGCCGCCGCCGCCGTCGTCGGTGTACGCGCCGCCGCCGCCGTCGTCGTCGGTGTATGCACCGCCGCCGCCGCCGTCGTCGTCGGTATACACACCGCCGCCGCCGCCGTCGTCGTCGGTGTATGCGCCGCCGCCGCCGCCGTCGTCGGTGTACGCACCGCCGCCGCCGCCATCGTCGTCGGTGTACGCACCGCCGCCGCCGCCGTCATCGGTGTACGCACTGCCGCTGCCGTCGTCGTCGGTGTACGCACCGCCGCCGCCACCGTCGGTGTACGCACCGTATACGTACTATTATACTCTACCACCTCGAATGTGTAAGTTAATTATTTATTTTTACACGAAATGTTTTCTTAAAATTCATCCTGAAAATCATATGTATATGTAATCGTGCGGCAACATGGCATTTCGAAGAATTTGATGAGAAGTTTTTGAAATTTTACACGATTACATGATTTTCAGGGTAAGTTTTAAAAGAAACTTCGTGTATATATGTATGAATTTAAATTGTT
Source organism: Vollenhovia emeryi (assembly GCF_000949405.1). NCBI lineage: Eukaryota > Metazoa > Arthropoda > Insecta > Hymenoptera > Formicidae > Vollenhovia > Vollenhovia emeryi. The sequence continues at coordinate 601 of NW_011959395.1, read as the reverse complement.
ATAATACTTATTAATTTTTTTTTCAGAAAGAAGATAAAGCAATAGCTGCATCAGGCAAATAGCCGTATCAAAGCTGTATCTCCATATAAAAATATATATGAAAAAAAGAAACAATTTGTGAAATATCTTCCATCCCCTTTCTCCTCTCTCCTCTCTCTCTCTCTCTCTCTCTCTCTCTCCATTTATCTAGCTATCTCTAGAGAAAAGTCCTCTATTGCGAGATAGGTTTTTAATATGAGATAGCAGGTTTTCAACACCAAAATTCAATCACAAATCTTTTTTCGCGATGATTACACAATTTTTGTACATAGGATTTGTGCAGTTGTGGTCGGAAAGATTGTCCAACTTCTTATGACAAATTTTGGAACGCAGTTTATCATGCGAGAGGTTATAACTTTCTTTCACAGATATGTACAGTGACGCATTATTAGAGCAAAAGAATGATACATATATTCGTGAAATTATACATATGAGTATTTCGTGAGCAGAAACTATAATTTCTGACATAAATAAACTGCGTTCCAAACCTTATCATAAATGTTGGACAACCTATCTGACCACGACCGTACATGCATATAGAAAATAAAGCCAAAATACTACA
>NW_011959394.1:0-1777 GCF_000949405.1 Vollenhovia emeryi | reverse complement strand
AGAGGGCTGGGTTGTGGTAGAGTGGGGCTCGATACACGTCATCGGGGTCTACCTGCCCCCCAGCCTGACCCGTGCGCAGCTTGAGACCCGGCTTGAAGATCTCGAGGAAGCCATGAGAGGTATACTCCCCGGACCCGTCCTGGTCGCCGGGGACTTTAATGCTAAGGGAGCATTATGGGGTTCCCGGCGGCCAGACGCGAAGGGTTTAGAGGTGTTGAATTGGGCGGCGCGCCTGGGTCTACACCTACTGAACCGAGGTGCAATGAGCACCTGTGTAAGGCCGCAGGGGGAGTCTATTGTCGATCTGACATGGGCTTCCCCTGCGGTGGCGGGTAACGTCATCTCATGGAGAGTGATCGAAGAAACAGATATCCTCTCTGATCACCTCCCGATCGAAGTGGAGATAGGTCTACAGCTGCGAGGCAGAGACGGCCCGGAAGTCCGCCCGAAAAGATGGACCGTGTCCAAATTTGATCCGGATAGGCTAGTAGCCTCCTTGGCTGCGGATACATGGCTGCCAAGCCCCCAAGAAAGAGGGATAGAAGAGCAGGCGAAGTGGCTCCGGGAGGTGATGGAGCGGGCGTGCGATAACAGCATCCCAGGTCCACCTTTACGCCGCGTAAAGCGGCGTACTGGTGGAGCGAGGACATCGCTGTGCTCCGAAGAGAAGCAGTCCAAGCGAGGCGTAAGGTGCAGAGAGCCAGAAGGAGAGCCGCCGGACAAGGGGAGATCGACTTGGCTTGCTGGAGGAGTCCAGATCGAAGAGGCACGCTCTGAAGGTGGCGATTAGGCACGCCAAAGATAAGGCGTGGGAGGACCTCATCGCGACTCTTGACGAGGACCCGTGGGGGCGTCCCTATAAATTAGTCATGGACAGACTGAACAAGGGGGCGCCCCCCACGCTGGAGGGTATGTGCCCAGACCTCTTGGGCACAGTGGTCGCCACGCTATTCCCTGACGGAAGCAGGAATGGCCCAGAGGAGGAGCACGCAACCGACGAGGAGCATGTGCAGTGGGATGACGGCCTTGCAGTTACGGACCTGGAGCTGGACAACGCAGCTAGGAGACTGAAGACGGGGAAGTCCCCAGGGCCCGACGGTATCCCGGGGATCGCGTTGAAGGTGGCAATCCCCCAGCTGAGGGAGGCCATGCTGGAGTTGATGACCGCGAGCCTGAGGGAAGGCAGGTTCCCCAGCATCTGGAAGGAGGCACGCCTGGTGCTCATCCCCAAGCCGGGTAAGCCTGGGGGGGAGCCTTCAAGCTACAGGCCGATTTGCCTCCTGGATGAGGCGGGGAAACTACTCGAGAGAGTCGTCACTACCCGCCTCGTCCGGGGCTTAGAGGGCGGAGTGGGGAGAGGGCTCCACCCAAGGCAGTTTGGCTTCCGCCCGGGAAGATCTACGGTGGACGCCATTGGCTGCGTCAAGGCGCATGTGGACGCCGTCATCGAGGGGGGGGGGAGTAGTGTTGGCAGTAGCGATCGACATCTCGAACGCTTTTAACTCCCTCCCCCATGGGGCGATTAAGAGGGCTCTGGAGAGCCTCGAGGTTCCGGCCTACCTGAGAAGGTTGATCCGCGATTACCTTTCGGGTAGGAGGATCACATGCCTGGATAGGGAGGCGGACTCTAGGAGTTGGAACGTGGGGTGCGGCGTCCCGCAGGGCTCGGCCCTAGGACCAGTCCTGTGGGACGTCGCACAGTGGATCGAATCAGTGAAATCAGTGGACATGGACTAAAAAATGAAGTAGTGATTTTTCTATTCAAACCATCAAGATT
>NW_011959393.1:0-1777 GCF_000949405.1 Vollenhovia emeryi | reverse complement strand
AAACGGAAGCCTCAACCGTTTCTATTGTTTTAATTAATAATATTTTTATTATAAAAGTAGAATTGTTTTATTATAAAAGTAGAAATTTTTGAGTTTTCATTAATTACTCACTAAATTATAATAAAGAAAGTTTATATTATTTATTTAGTTTTAACACGACCAACGATGTAACAAAATTTTAGTTTTCAAAATTTAAACGGTTCAAAATTATTTAGTACTTCCAGTGTAAAGACCAGTATTCATAGTTTGTTCTTATTTTGGAATTGTCTTAAGTAATATCTTAAGATGCTAAAACTGCTTTGTAATTGATTGACATATAAAAACTGTACTTAATAGGGTCTTAAATATGAGAACGAACTATGAGTACTGGCCTATTACTTTTCTTTTACTGTTTCTGTGTCCTGTCCTTTATATTCTTTTATTGTATCTATCCTTTATATCTATGCTTTATATCTATCCTTTTGTATCTGTTTTATGCCTATTCTTTTTAACTATCCTTTGTTCTATTTTCATTAAATATTCATTCATTCATTCATTCATTTTTTGAAAATGTAAAACAATTATTTTCTTCAATATAATATTGATGAAAATAATTTTTTACATTTCCTCTTGAAATGTAAAAAATTATTTTGACGGAAGAGACCACCACCTTCTCGCGGTCTCCGTTGAGCAACAATGTGTACGTTTTTCCCACTTTAACATTGGAATACTAAGGCCGGTATTCATAGTCAGATCTTATATTCAAGACCGTCTCAAGATCATCTTTAGATACTCCGTAGCCAATGAAACGTTCCGTACAGCATCTTTAGATAAATTCAAGACGGTCTTGAATAGAAGATTCCACTATGAATACCGGCCTAAATCATAAGATATTTGTGTAAAATACAATTTTATTAGTAAATTATAAATGAGTTTGGAGAAAAAGACGTTTTGGAGAAAAAGACGTACACGTTGGCCAAGAGTGGATTTCTTAATTTTTTAATTTTTATTCTCTTTTCTATCCTTATTTCTTTACATTTTCATGGGCATAAGTTTTAATATCATTACTTTTTACATTGTAATTAGAAATTATGAAAAGACACGACAGTGTGTCGCGCCTAATAGAAAAGGACACGCGAAATCTAATAGTCGAGCCGTACAATTCTCGCGGCTGATCGACTGACGACGCATCAGCTATAGCTCGAGAGAGAAGGAGACAGAAGATGTTGTTTACTCTCTCCTGCTACTCGAAGCTAGCCGAGCGTCGAGCGCACACGTATATGCGGCGTGTTGCCCGTGTGCGTGCATGCGCGCGCAGACGTGCTATCCCCACTCTATCCCCACCATCGCGACAGCGATGTAGCTGGTAGTCCAAGCTGGCATCACTGCTTGCACCGTGTCCACTTTTCGGTGTGCAACTTTTACCGTGTGCATATGAGCGGTGTCCACTTGCGCCGTGTCCAACTTTTCGGTGTGCAACTTTGACCGCGTGCAACTGAGCGGTGTCCACTTCTGCCGTGTTCAACTTTACGATGTACAACTTTTCAAAAGAACGGTGTCCATTTGCGCCGTGTTCAACATTATGGTGTGAAACTTTTCTGTGTCCAAAATTTCTGTGTCTAAGTGAACCGTGTGTAATATTCCGTGTCTATTTGCACCGTGTCCATTTGCACAGTGTCCACGGTAATTATGCATAAAAGCGACTTCCTCTCCGATTTGTTTTATTTTTAAATATGTTGTTGGGGATGTCTTCCCGAGTCATTTCATATATATATATATATATATATATATACATATA
>NW_011959392.1:0-1777 GCF_000949405.1 Vollenhovia emeryi | reverse complement strand
GAAAAACTTATCATTATTTATAATGTGATCTGAACATCCGCTGTCCAAGATCCATTCAATGTCGCATTTTTCGCTCGCGTAAGCCGCGGTCTCGGGTTCGTTTCCGGACTCGGGTGCCCGTGCGCGCTTACCCTCTACCTGCGCCAGGAATGTTGCCGAAGAGTCGTTGTCTCTCTCAGAGTAGTGGCCCGCTGTTCCGCCGCGCTGCCGCCAACTCCCTCTCCTGCCGCCACGACCGCTCCCCCTCGCAGGGCCTCTGGTCTGCTGGTACGGTTGCTGCTGCTTCCTGTGCGCACCTCCTTGCGCTGGCGCCCCTCCATGGTTGCCGCCATGGTCGCCACCTCTGCCGCTTCCGTTTCCGGCTTGCCACGTGTTTCGGCAATCTCTTTTGTAATGGCCGAATTTTCCACAATTATGACATGCTCCATTCCTTTTTTCAGTATTGAATGCACTATGCTTCCCTTTTCCATGGTCGCTCCGACTTGACTCCCACATGGAAATTTTACTTTTCAGGAATTCACATGTCCTCTCTTGCTCCGGTTGTGAATCAATTATGTCGGCAAAATGGAACATTGATTCGGGCAATGTTTTCAGTAAATAATCTAATTTTTCTCTTTCATTTATATTAGCACCTGCACTTTTTAACTCATTGATCAACTTTTCGAATTCGCAAAAAAATGCGCTCGCGTTGTCAAAATCACGCAGACTCAGTCTGTTCAATTTGCTTCGTATATTAAGCTGCAGGGCTGTAGATTCTCGTAGATACAGCTGATCAAATTTCTTCAATATTGCTCGGGCCGTAGTTTCGCCTCGCACAAATTCAAGTTGGTCGTCGGTGACACTGCAATAAATGATGTTTCTTGCTCTGAGATCTTTCTTCTTCCACTCCGCTTCCTCTTCATTTATTCTATTACGTGTCGCTGGTTCGAGACACTCTTTAAACTCCAGAAATAGTAAAATTCTGTGTTTCCAAATGCTGTAGTTACTCCCACTAAATCTTGGGATCTTGAAATCGTACCATTTGACGCCATTTCGATTTCTTCTTGTTCAATTGCAATTTCGACTCTGGAACTCTCTGAATCTTCGATCTCGTGCTTCAGTATACAGATTTTCTCAATCTCTTTTCTGAGCAATTTCTTTAAATATTTTCTTAACCTTTTCAGTTTCTCTCCTGATTCTTCCTCCGAGTGTTCTTTCTCACCTGATTCACTTTCGCTTTCATTCGGTTCCTTCTTTCCGAAAGATTCGAAGGCACGTGTTAACATAACACTTTTCACGCCGAACCACGGACCTCTGCTACCATGTTAGGAAAATCGGTCTGGATCGGTGAAATAAGGTGCTCACTCACTGTACTACAGCTTTCTACTCTTAACCTGATATATATTTATTGTGTTATAATTAATAGTGTACTCGTGATCAGTCGTGTATCGTCCGTGCGCAGGTCTTTCGGTACTATACGTTCCGCTCAGTGCCACACAACGCTCTGTCGTCCCGCGACACGCACCGACACATTTTCGCATACATCGCCGCACATCCGCTGATCACGTGTAGCGGAGAAATTACTCCCATTCCAACAGTAGCAATTTTGCAAATAGCGGTAGATTGGGTTAAACTAAGGAGAAATATCATGTACCGAGGTACAAAGTAACAATAGTTATCGACAAATAAATTTATACGTTTGAGCGAATGAGGATGCAGGAGACGGTAGGCCGGACTCGGGAGGCATTTAAGAAAATCGATCGATGAGCGGGAGGTGGAGCGACGCGCGAGATACGGG
>NW_011959391.1:0-1776 GCF_000949405.1 Vollenhovia emeryi | reverse complement strand
CGTGTCAACTCGCTGTCGGATCAGATCTTTCGCCGGCTTGCCACTTGCTTATACTAACGTGGGATGATTTCTAATTACCAAAGAGTATAAGTTAGTGTAAGCAAGTGGCAAGCCGGCGAAAGATCTGATCCGACAGCGAGTTGACACGGATCAATTGAATGATCCGAAAATACCTGATGGTTTTAGTATTTTGTAATGGCCCAGAAGCTAGTGCAAGCTACACAAGAATTGTTAGTTTTCTCCGATCTCTCTTAAGTATTTTTTATATTAGATATAATCGCATAGAATTATACAATCCCAGATAGCCAGTATGCTCAAGCAATGTATGGAAATAAAATGCCAGCAACTGATGCTGGCTCTTTGCTGGGAATATGAATTCAATGTTTGAGTGATTTAAGTACAGCTAGCATAATGTTAACATATTGTCGTAGTTAAATGCACAGCTAAAGAGAGAGCACATTGAATAGGCATACTGTTAACAAAGAATTAGCATATATTGTTTTCAATTTTCTAACAGATATAAACATGTTATATCTATTACATCTGACCAAGCACTTAATACTAGCATAATGTTTGAATCATGCAAATGTTTCATTTCCGACACCAAATGCTAGCAAACAACAGCACAATAAACGACATAAATGCATAGCAAGATGCTAACATTTTTCTTAGCAATGTGAAAGCAACTTGTACTCACACTGGCTATTTGGGATACAGTTATGGTATGGATACATCTCATACACAATTTGGCGTAATTACCCCCATATAGCTATTTATACATAATTATGTATGAAAAGTTTTTAATCAAGAAATTTTCTACTAAATCGCTGTCGGATATTTGATTCACAAATTTAAAAAATATTAGTGAAGACAAGGTATCATGGCCATTTTATATATTTATTAAATTAATGTCATGTATTTATTTATTTATTTATTTAATTTTTAAATTTATTTATTTACTTAATTTATTTAAATTAGTTTATTTATTTTATTTATTTTATTTTGTATTTAGAAATCATCCTACATTATTCATTAGTATAACCAAGAGACAAGTCGGCGAAAGATCTGATCCGACAGCGAGTTAACACGAATCAACTGAATAATCATGTTATTATATTTATTATGGATTTGCCGCGGCGTATAAATTTATGTTACACATTGTATACACTTTGACAGCACCATGATCACTCACCGCGCATGAGCGCGAACAGTGATTCGCATCCTGAATTTTTTTGCGCGTTCGTAAACTTATAAAAAAAAGTGTCGCAACCTCAGTGCTCCCGACTGTACGCGCCAATGCATAAGTATGCATATATGTATGTATGTGTGTGACTATATGATATTATCAAATATACTTATAATGAATAATACTTATAATAATACTTATAATACTTATAATACTTATAATGAATAATTGAAAAGTAAATACAGAAAAGGAGAGGACATGTAACAGTGTGGTCGAAATTGAGTTAACAATGGATTGTTGCTGTACATATACAGGGTGTGTCCTAATACCCGTATGTCCCGTAGATGGTAGATAGACCGGAGCAAACTGAATAGAAAAGTCCTATACCATTTTGCAAAATTCGCAGTAGTTATCGAGAAATTAATTTTAATGTCTGAGCGAATAAGAGCGTAGAAGGCCGGACTCGGCAGGCAACGGTGGGGCATCATCTAATAGCGAGAGGTGGAGCGGCGCGCCGAAAAAAAGTTGTCACGCAGCGAGCGGCGAGCTTACTTGACAACTTTTTTTCGGCGCGCCGCTCCACCTCTCGC
>NW_011959390.1:0-1776 GCF_000949405.1 Vollenhovia emeryi | reverse complement strand
ACCGAACCTTTTTTTTTTTTTTTTTTTTTTACCCGGGGGAATCCTTTATGGATCATCACCCGCCCCCCCTGGAGAGAGGGGCGGGTGGTATGTGGGACTGACCTCCCTGGCACCTGGGATGATAGCCCAGAGCCAGTAGTGCAATGGAGGCCATACCGCACTAAACCCACCGGGGGTGGTCTTCTCTGCGCCATGTTGAGCCGACCGGGGACTGCTGTCGCATGTACTGCCGGTCGGCTCGGCGCCGCGCGCTGTGACTCGCGCGCTCCTCTCTGTCCAATTCGGACCATGCCCTGATGGTTGGGCATTCTCCTATTTGCGCTTTGTTGCGCCGCGGCAGGGGTGCCACCGGGCCCCTCGCCGCGCCCCCTTGGTGTTGTGGGGGCGGGTGGGTCGCGGGTCTCCAGCCCGCGCCCACCCCCATGGGTCTTCTACCGACCCTCTCCTATCCCCTTTTAGGACGCCTCTTACGCCAGGCAGGGGCTACCCCGGGCCTATTCGTCGGCGGGACCCGGACGCCAGACACCCCGCCCGTAACGGGCAGGGTGTAACTGGAGACCTCTCAGGACTCGGATCGGGGTCCTCCTCCTGTTGAGAGAGGCCTCTTCCCTCTATGATGAGTCGGACATAACTATTGTGTCCGCATCATCAGAGGGTTCCGGTCCGGAACCCTCTACCGGGGAGCACTCTCCCCCTCTTTTCCTCGCCACCCCTTCTGACGGGGGTCGGCCAGGTGGAAGAGTGGGGTCACCTTTTGCCCGCGCCGGCTTTCCGCCGGGGGCTCGACCACACCCCACTCCCCCCAGCTTGTGGGCGGACGGGAGCCCCAGGTCCACACATAATGGACACTTCTGGGCCCCTACGCATCCCCTCGCAGGGTGTCCCGCAGTACCGCATCGGAAACAACGATCACTGCGGTCCACCTTGTCGGTGCACCGCTGCCTAAGATGACCTTCCCTCAGGCAGCGGAAGCACCTCCTCGGGCGGGGCTGCACAGGCGACACCTTCGCCCAGCAGAACCCCGCCCGCACCCTTTCCTTTGAGGCGAGTACCCGCACGGCCCGAACCGGGCACCGCGCGAAGGCAACTCGCTGCTGCCAGGGACGAGAGCAGGGCAGCATAGAGATGCTCACCTCCTCCGTCCCGCATCCTCCTTCTAAGGCGACGCTGCGAGCCAGGTCCTCCGCCGTCACTAGATCATCCAGGCCGGTGATTCGCAGCTCTGCGGTTATCACCGGTCTGGTAACCCTCGCCCCTGTGCCTTCAAGGGCGCCAGCCAATTTGTCGGCCAGCGCAGTTGCGCCAGCCTCCCTACGCTCCCCAGGGATCTCGAATACGAGTCCCCCGGTTGCGCTTCTCCTCGACGTCATGCCGTCGACCCCCAGACCGCTAAGAGAGACTCTCTCCTTCGCAGTCCGGAGGACGGCGGCATACGTCCCCGACGCCCCCTTAGGGATCGTAACGGTGACTGCGGCAGTCTTGGGCTCCCGCGGAAGGCGGACCGCCCTGTCCCCGCTCCCCGGTCCCCCATCTAACCGCCCAGCCCGTCTCCTCCTACGGGACCTGCTACCCGTTTGTCGGGGTGCCGTCCCTGGGCTATCCTCCACAGCCCTTCCCTCCTCTCCACATTGGGCCTCCGCTCCAATCGCCGGTGACCCACTCTCCCCCACTGGCCTCTGGAGGGGCTTAAGTGCCTCCAGCTTCGCCTCCACAGCCCTCCATCTGGCCTCGAAGGCCGCCCCAATATCGCGGGTGATCCCCTCTCGGAGAGTCCCC